>NC_133500.1:11020624-11040066 GCF_025370935.1 Choristoneura fumiferana
GATCTCTTAAAATCAGGAGACCCACTTGGTCGTTTGCCATCCAGTCGATTAAAAAAGGGTGCTTTACGATGCGTATATTTTTTTAAATGTAATATTAGTCGCTATAACTATACGATATACAATCGTTTTATGAACTCTGTCTGAAATTAAATACATATTTGAATATGAATAAAGATTTTTTAATTTGGGTTTTTTTTTTTAATCATTTTGTATTTTTTATTTCAATTCCAAATTTTTTGTTATGGTCATCCCGTAAAACCTATATCGAATATACAAACTGAAATATAGATGCACAGAAAAACCAGAAAATAAGACCAGCGCTGGGAATCGAACCCAGGTCCTCGGCATTCCGTGCCGTGTGCTATACCGCTACACCACCGCTGTCCAGCGGTGCATCTATATTTCAGTTTGTATTTTCGATAAAGATTTTTTTGTTTATATAATTATTATTGTTGAATCATATAACAGCACTAAATGTTTTAACAGACGGATATACCGAGGACAAAGTGATATTAGAAGGGCTCCGTCTTTGTCGACGAAGGTACGGAACCCAAAAAAAATTTTTTTTTACAAGAAAGGCAAACGAGCATGGGATCACCTGATGGGAGGCAATTACCGCCGATAGACAACGCAACACGAGGGTTATCACAGGTGCATTGCCGGCCCTTTGAGATATTGATTATGTGATTTTCCCACGAACGTCGATAAGCCAAAGGCTACTAGAAACAAAAAGCTTAAAGTTTAAAGTTCCATCTTACAGACTGGCTAAAACCAAAAAGTCGTTTCTGGAAAATTGCATACGTTTATTGTAATAACATTCCAAAAAATATTACAAATGAAACGGATACAAAATTCAGATCTATTGTCAAGAAGACATTAATATCTAAGGCGTATTATAAAGTTAATGATTATATCATGGACAGGGATATTTGGAAATAATTCCGATCCGCATTAGCGATCCCTTCAAATAGCGAACCTACTGTGTTAAAAATAAAGTTGTGTTAAATACTTGTGATGTATAGATATCATTTAATAGGTAATATTGAAAATCTGTTTAAAAAAAAATAAACCTCGTTGAGTTTCTTGCCGGATTCTTCTCAACAGAGGTTTTTCCGAACCGGTGGTAGATTTTTTTGACATTCATAAGTGCTTGAGCCTAAATTGAATAAAGCTATTTTGACTTTGACTTTTGACTCTGATAGACTCGTTTTTTAAAGATCTCCAAGCATAAATTGTTTATAAAAATAATAGTACTAATAGTTTGGAAACCGCCGACCACAAATTAAAATTAAGCATAGGTGTCCGCTCTTAACATTGGTCTTACTTTTTCGGTCAAAAAAACTGACCGAACTCTTAACTCATGTCTTTAAAAACTAAAGATTGCCAAATTTAAAATGCGTGTGAAGAAACTGGAACTACAGGCATTTACATACTAATTTAAGTCCAACTTTGTACGGTGGCGCCAATATAAGCAGCAAAAATAAGTTTGTACGGTAAGGTCTGGATTATCTGTATACAAAATGACGTAATTTATGAGCTATTTTTCGTCAAACAACAAGGAGCCTTAACTTTTGGTAATTTTGTTCAATATAAGTTGTTTGTTAGAATATTTAGTAATTTATAGCTTAATTTGGGTGATCGCACCTAGAATTAGGTACGAAACTTCAATATAATTTGCTGAGTGGTTGTAATCAAATTTTCAATTAGAATCCTGAGTAGTGATGGGATAGTTATCGATAAATAAATATATAAAATACACGTTTGTGGTAGGGGCAGATATTTGTAAGAAAAATATATTAATCTTTGTTTTTGAGCCTTGTGTGCTTAATATGTACATATTTGAGCATGTATCTATATATTTAAGTATGTTTATCCGTTGTCTAGTACTCACAGTACAAGTTTTGCTTAGTTTGGGACTAGGTCAATTGGTGTCCCGTGATATTTGTTTATTATTATTAGTTTATGTGTACGTGTACGAGCTAATAAAAATAATGAATGAACGAATTTCCAGCAAAAAAAAAAAACGAATGGTTTCTGATTACCTTTTGCTAATTAGATTTTGCAATTTTGTCTGTTCGTCTTGTTATTTTCCCGAGAAAAAAAGGAGCCCGTGTTTATAATGGATAGCGTAGCTTTCTGTTAGTGAAAGAGTTTTTAAAATTGGTTGAGGAATTCTAGAGATTTGCAAATCGTAATTACATATGTGTATCCCTAGCTGTTGTCTGTAAGCCACTGTCCTTTTTACATTATATCTCACATTACTTATTAAATAATAAAAATATAATATAAAATCATGTGACATGGGACTTGTACTATGGATACTAGGCAACATATAAATATACTTATATAGATAAATACTTACTTAAATACGCACTGAATGCCCAAGATTCAAAAACAGGCACTCGTATTATTCATACAAACAAACCCCGACCGAAAATTGAACCCGGGACCTCAATCTTCATAGTCAAGTTCTCTAACCACTGGAATATCCGGTCGTCAATAATATACCTGTCTTTACTTATCTTTCGTAAAAAATACTTATTAAGAGAGCCAAATAACATACATTACCATGAACTAGCAAAATTCCTAAAATAAAAAAAATATATGCCACTTATTATAAATGCGAAAATCTGCTTGTTTGTTTGTTACTTCATCACGTCTAAACCATTGAACCGATTTAGATGACATTCAGTATATAGATAGTTTGAGTCCCGGAGACGGACATAGGATAGTTTTTATCCCGGAAAATTGCATAGTCCCGCGGGATAGCGATAAATGAATTCCACGCGGACGGAGTCGCGGGTAACGGCTAGTATGATAAATAAAGTAAAAAACTAAACAATAACATAAAAACAAAATAAAGACAAATAAGTAAATTAAACTAAAAAAAGCTGATTAAAGTAAATATTGAAGTAAAGTTATCGATATCGATATTAATTTAATAAATTCCTTCAACACTGCGTATAAAAGTTGTTGCTAACCAATTACTTGATTGTTTAGATTTAGTAAATTACACTTTGGGTCTAAATTAGTTTTAGTCAAACTTCAGCTGTAAACCTTGTCTAGGTACAATTTAGTAGGTAGGTATGGTTTTTACAAAGGTTACGTATTTTGGATTCAACAGTCAAATTAGCAAAAAAAACCCATATAATTTCAAGATATATGCCTGTCTGTTCGTAGCTTAGCTCAGGAACTCTTAATTAATGGTGACTTAAGGTGTAGGTGGTGGTGGTGAAGAGATCGTTCTGGAGCGATAAGGCCGCCTATTGCTTACCTTAGATACCTGTGTTGGTGTGCAATAAAGAGCTATCTATTGTACCTAAAGCTCAATTTATTAAGGACTTGGGCTTTATATGAAGCTGAGCTAAATTTAGTACGTGTAATGTTTGTTCCATAGTTATTATAATAGTATTATTTGCAAAATTCGTTTAAAATAAATATTGTATCGAAAGATATAACAACACCTTGTTATCTGTAGCATTTTGTGTGATGCTACATTTGATATGATTCGATGTGCCTAACTTTACATGACTATTTAAATTCTATTTGATATGCATTGGGTTAGGTTAAGTTTATTTTATAAAACAAACATAGAAGGTTTTCTCCTGGAATTTGGATATTCATGGATTCCTACGCACCGAGAGCAGTGGAAGTATCCGAGTTAGTGTTGTCATACGTCAGGATTTATCCTGACGTGTCGGGACTTTTGACCCATTGCCAGAATTACAACCGTACTTGGCAAAGGGTTTTTATAAATTACCTTATTTAATAAAAACAAATAAACATGAAATATATCTTTTCATATGAGACCATTATTATAAAATTTACTCAGTTTTATTGAATGTAAATAAGTAGTATCTGATCTACATAAGTAATCAACAAAACCAATAATATTTCTTTCAAAATAACAATTTGAAATAAGATAAATTACAGCTAAAAGAACTCAACTTTTTTTTTGGTTAAACCAAAAAAAGTTAAGTAAAGTGAAGATCTTTTTAACTGCAATTTATCTAATATCAAATTGTTATTTGGAAAGAAATATTATTGGTTTTGTTGATTACTTAGATACTACTTACATTCAATAAAACTGAGTAATCTTTAGGGCAATGTCAGGATTTTTATCATAATATTTTAATTTTCCATATGGACCACATGTGGGATAGAATAGGGTAACAATAATAAATAATAATAATAAATAATAGATACCTGCAAAATTCTTAGGAACTCTTGGTGCGCAAATTTGACTCGCTCTTGGCCGATTTTTAACCAGTGATTCACTAATCTAACTTCGCGTTGCGAATAAAAACATACAGAACTACAACCGAGACAAAAAATGAAACAAAAAATATTCACCTGACGAGTAAGAGGTTGTTAAATAATTAAAAAGCAATATTACGTAACGCTTATAAGAAAGCATGCCGGTGAGTCAGCGTGGAATGGTGGGTAAAAAGAGCGAGAAAAAAAAGGTAGAGGCTTAATTGGCAGTGGGTTCCGCGGAATTGACAATCCCACTATAGTACTGTAAATGCTAAAGTTTCTAAAGCAGCGTTGCACCGGTGGATGCAAGGGGCGAGTTGTTCAATGTGACGTTCTAAGGAGTAGGGATGTTCGATATCGATTCGATTAATCGATTAATCCATGTAAAATTATCGAGAAGCAAAAGATAATTCGAAAAATTTTAAAAATCGATTAATCGATTTTTTTTTAAGTGAAATAAAATGGGTGACACTATTTCCCCGTCGTTAAATACCGACATGATATTTGGTGTACATGCCCATAGAAACTCTTGTCAGTTTGACACCAGTTTGTATGGGACCCCTAAACCAAAGCAGATGCGCGCTCCCTGTGAAGGCCACGTGAAAGTAGATGCTCTAAAAGTGTTAGGGTTCGGTATAGGGTACGTTTTTTGATACCTTTATATTGTTTTAATTTAAATTGACCATCGACTGACCATCTTGATGGTAAGCGAATCATCATCATCATCATCTCTGCCGTAAGACGTCCACTGTTTGACATAGGCGTTCCCCATAGACCTCCAGTCAATTCAGTTGGCTGCAGCCTGCATCCACCGTGAACCCGTCCATCTCGTCCATCTCGGTAAGTGAATATGTGCCCGAATATTAACACGGCAACAGGGCTGACGGCGCTGCCCGATTCTGCAGGGCTACTACGAAACTCGAAACTCGAAGTTCGTGTCGTGCGGTCCCTCTGACACTTATACTATTTAATGCGAGAGCGAAAGGGACGGTACGATACGAACTTCGAGTTTCGTAGTAACCCTGCAGGCACAACGGCTGCGTTCAGCGTACCGCGTAGGGCCGTTTTGCACGACACGGCACGGTGACTGTCTAAAATGGTCTCGCCGGAAGACCAGCGCTCGCTCCACCAAAGGAGTCCGCATTCTATGCTGAGGCGGGACCATTTCGGGCACAAGAAAATAAGTATTTTTTTGTTCTCATTTTATTTTATTTCACTTTATTTTTTTTGTTTTTTTTTGCTGTATCAATTTTATATTTGTGTGTCCCGAATATATATTTTTTGAGCGGCAATTACCCATGTAGAGAACTAAATTGTGTTTATGGGAAATATTTTTTTGTATTCTGTATGTTAGTATGGTATTCAACAAAAAGTTGTAGGTTCGGATCTTTAACTGATCCGGATTTTTTGGAAAATCCGGTTTGAAATTTAGCATGAATTTTATGGTGAAGGAAAATATCGTCAATTTACTTGCTTAGGTAGGTGTACAAACGAATTAAGGCTTCTAATTAATTACATTGTTAAGCAGTCCATGGTATAAAATATAAAACAACAACGTGAGGGTAGAGTCGTCTTTTACAGACTGGCCATGAAACAAAAATAGAGGTAAGAGTCGCAACTGGGAATCAAACCCGCGACCTCAAGCTTCGATCTTAACAAAGTTGTTACATAACTTGACATCGCAATTCGATGCCAAGTTTTCTAACCACTTTGCTATTCCGTCATCAAAACGCCTCACCACTACAAAATATATAATATTATATACGGACCCACGGACCGAATGAAGTCATAAAAAAAACCAACCGAATAAAAAAGCATTTCTTCCCGCGCACTAAGAAACTAAAAAAAGCACGAGTAAAAAGCTAAAGATATGACGTAAGCTTGCCAAGTGGCGACCGTGACCTTGGCAGCTTAATGCGAAGCTCGGTTCTAAGAAAAAGCTTTAAAAAAGTTTAAAGTGACTCCTGTAATGACAGCTGTCATGTTAACATCAGTGCCTCAAGCTTTAATTAACCATAAGGTTGATGTGTATGTATATTTGACGCTGAGGCTGTATGGTATATATGTCGGCGGCCGATCGTAAAATCCGCCAGATCACGAAATTTCTAGGCATATCGTGAAATGCCGGCATTTCATGAATTGGCTAAGGGACATCCGCCATATCGTTCAAAACTCACCGTTTAACGATTTGCCTAATGAAGTTTAGGGTGCTTGCATTGTTGTGTTTCGGCGTGGAGAGTAAGACAGCCGGTGAAATTACTGGCACTTGAGGTATCCCATCTTAGGCCTCTAGGTTGGCAACGCGTCTGCAATACCCCTGGTGTTGCAGATGTTTATGGGCGGTGGTGATCTCTTACCATCAGGAGAACCTTTTTTTTTTAACTTAAAACCTAAAATTGCTAAAAGAGGCTCCGAATCCGTAACTTTTCGTGTGCTCTGCCTACCCCATTTGGGAACACAGGCGTGATGTTTGTGTGTGTGTGGTATTTGTAGGATTGATAGTACGGAGTGCCTAGCCACTTGACTGGCGTAGCCTTAACCGACCGGTTCTGCTGACCTTGTAACTACTTGCATAAAGCCCTACGGAGATGACACGAGAATGTACAAGGAATATTCGCAGTAGTTTCATGAACGGGCTAGTATCCCAAAGAATATCTATAAATCGTCCCTTAGGATTATCAAAAAAAAAATTGAACATGGTACATTCGAATTCATAAACATGTGAGCAAAAAATTTATCATAAATATCAGAAGAGAGAGAGAGAGAAACATTTATTTACACATATTCGATACACATAAAAATACATTAGATGGAAAGAATAAAAATAACATCGAATAGTACAAAGTGGACCCCACTCAGCATAATGTTACGGCAAGCCGCAACGCTGTTTTTCAGTGGGGCCCATTTACAAACTAAAACATATAAAAACATACAACACACCATGACGACACGAAAGCCAGCGGAAAGAAGTTCGCTAAAAAACTATATGGCAACACTCGATGATGCATTACAATAACTCTCGATAAACTATAAAAAAACAATGCAAAAATAAAAGAAACATGCCTAATACGACCGGATGGCTAAGTGGTTAGAGAACCTGACTACGAAGCTTGAGGTCCTGGGTTCGAATCCCGGCCGGGGCAGATATTTGTGTGAATAACACGAATGTTTGTTCTCGGGTCTTGGATGTTTAATATGTATTTATCTATATAAGTATGTTTATCCGTTGCCTAGTATCCATAGTACAAGCTTTGCTTAGTTTGGGACTAGGTCAATTGGTGTCAAGTGTCCCATGATATTTATTATTTATTTATTTTATTTAATTAAAGACTGGGTTCCCAGCCCGGCCCATTGCAAACCCGTTCACGATAAGTGAAGGTGCCGTAATTCTTTGCAAAAATAATTCAAAGAACATTCATAGTCTTTCTCAAA
Organism: Choristoneura fumiferana; assembly: GCF_025370935.1. NCBI lineage: Eukaryota > Metazoa > Arthropoda > Insecta > Lepidoptera > Tortricidae > Choristoneura > Choristoneura fumiferana. The sequence continues at coordinate 11,028,314 of NC_133500.1, forward strand.
TGCGCTCAATGTGCATAGTGACTGATAGTGCTACCCCAGTCAGATGGATCATTATTGGAGCAAGGTAAGTAGAAATATGCCAAATCTAAATTGTATCCAGTCATCATCATCATCATGTCAGCCGAAAGACGTCCACTGCTGGACATAGGCCTCCCCCAAGGCTCTCCACTCAGACCTGTCTTGTGCTTTTCGCATCCACCGCGATCCCGCGATCTTAACCAGGTCGTCGCTCCATCTTGTTGGAGGCCTACCGACAGCTCGTCTCCCGGTCCGCGGACGCCATTCGAGAACCTTTTGACCCCATCGGCCATCAGTCCTCCATTGTATCCAGTGCCAGAAAGTAATTTTTACATTTTGTTTTAAAATTACGTTTTGACAGAACACGCTTCTACGCCGTTAACAATAGTCGTGTTCAGATATTTATGATCAAATTTTTGCTCACAAGTTTATGAACTCGACTGTATTTATTTCTTCTGCCATTAAACAAAAAATGATAAAGATATGGCCAGTTTTTTTGCGAGACATTACGCCGTGAGACACGTTTTAGTACGGAGTGACGTTATGGAGACGAAGCGTTGCCAAGCCTCCCACCAGGTGGACTAGACGACATCGTGAGAGTTGCAACCGGTGGATGGTGGGTGGTGGTGATGGTGGCGAGTTGTCGTTCATTGTGGCGTTCTAAGGGGGAGACCTTTGTTCAGCAGTCGACGTCTTCCGGCTGATGATGATGATGATGATGACTTTGATGCCTTTCATCTTTGCCATTGTTGGTTTGTTTGAAAAAATACGTTGCCCATATTTTCTAATAATCTTACTGACAGGATAAAACAATTATAATATTTTTATAACCAGAAAACAACTCAATTGAACTAGTACGTCTTCTTTTTAGCTTTTGTTCCTTTACAACTTCTTTCCTTCTTTACTTACATATAACTGATCTAGCATGATTTAATAAAAAAAAACCTTTTTTAATAGGTACATTATTAATAGGTAAGCGGTCATTAACCTTTTGTTGACTGTACTATATTGCATTGTCATTGTTACCATACTACATTTCATTTAACATTTTTCAGCAAAATGCTGGAAGAGAAAAATAAATTTGGGCTTATAGCTTCTAAATTGCATTTTACCTTTTTATCAATATTCCCAGATCTCAAAACTTCTTGGTCTCAAAATACATAAATTGCAGAATGCCTAATTTTGTTTTCTTATTACATTGAAATGTTGATCCTTGAGGTTCAAACTACCTATATCTATACCAAATTTCAGCAAAATCGGTTCAGTGGTTTCGACGTGGAAGCGTAACAGACAGACAGACAGAGTTACTTCCGCATTTATAATATTAAAGTAGGGATAGTGGGGTTAGTGGGATTTATCATTTACAATTTGTTATCTTTATGATGATTCATTTACAATTTCGTCTGAGTTAATGATTCTTTAAAACACTCAAGAATAATTTGTTCGTAGAAGACATTCGAAGCTAATTGCTTATGGAAAAGCTTATGGTACATCCAAAGGGCGTTACGAATCTATAACTCCTTCTATAATCGTCGAGGTATTTGGGACACCGTATCAATAATTTTAGAAAGTTATGCTGTATTGGAAAATACCGATGACACGTGAAACGTTAAAGTCTGAAGATGGGCGACTGTACTAGGCTATTCGTTGTATCTTACTACCCAAAAGATAACCAAACGAACATAGAAAATTTGAAAATCGGCCTTGTCATTTCAGAACTTAGATTATTTGTTTGAGAACTAAGCCACAGAGTATGTATTATAATACCGAAAGATCATAACACCTACAGTTGAATTATCGACGATTCACACATCGAAATCCAAAATACCGAATGTACAAAATACCGATAGCCGATACACCGAAGCTCGAAATATCTTTTTTCGAATGACCGAAAGTACAAAATCCCGAAAAGGGGTATTGTATTATAATACCGAAAAATCATATTACCTACAGTTGAAATATCGACACATCGAAATTCAGAATACCGAAAGTACAAAATCCCAAACTAACTGGCATTCACAATACCATAATAATAATTTTCTGTGCTGTTACAAAAAAAGCCTAACATCGAACGCTGCGCTTCGCTCCCGCCTTAGCCTTCTGAACCTAAACTAGCCGAGTCGCTTCTGCCCTGAAACGTCTTGCTCGCTCGCTTCGCTCGCTCACTGCCAGCGAGGCACCAGCTAGCGTGTACAAATAAATAAATGTCATCGAGGGGATGTCCTTATGACACCTACTTTTGATTGGAACTTTTTAGCACTAGCATTCTCTAAGCTAAACGTTTTAAAGTTCGAGGTTTTAAAGTTTAAAATGGTTTTCTCATATTTCTCCTTAATGGACAAACGACTTTTTTCCTGTAACCGTCAACTATGCAGGATATATTACGGGACTATTCTATAGAATCCATATAGGTTAAGTTAGTTTTAAAACAATCCTTAAGCCAAACCTTTATTATTATCTTCTTCTTAGAGGTTGTAAGTAGTTTAGGTCTTAGTTTGTAGGTTATATTATAAGTTTAGGTTAATTTTTCTATCATTTGATCCATGTATATTTTGTGTTGTTCACAATCCTTAAGTACTTATAGTAAAAAAAATCTTTTGTTTATATGAAACGGTTGGGAAATCAAATTAACCCTAAAAAATATTTTCGGCGAAAAATTAGAGAACCGAGAACCATTTTTTTTAAACTCAGTCGCTACATTTGCCCATTTATCCCTAACAGCTAGTACTTGAGATATAGGTCACATAGAGACTGCGTTACATATACATACAAAATATTTGCATGTACGTCATTACATAGGTACAACACGTGCATGTATGAATGTATGAGACACGCTAACTATGAACCTTGAACAGTTTCTAATACTAGCACTAAATTTTTTTTTGTCGTTTCATACTAATGAATTAATGATAATAAACACGTCAATCGTTTAGTACCGTAATTGATTGACACTTCGTCAATCAATTTTATTATGGTACAATTATTTCCATGATAATATTTATGGTATAATTTTTAAGGAAGCAATGTAGACTGCTAAGCTAAAATGGGACTGGGCTGGACGTCTGTCGCATGCACCCACAAAGGTGGGCTCGTACAGTTACTTGGTGGGTGCCGGAGAACGGCCAGCGACATCGAGCCGACCGAGAAGGAGATAGCGGGACGATCTGGACACGTACGCAAAGGACTGGCCTACTCTATCTGATGAATTATTTAGTCGCTCTGATAAATATCTCGTTTCAAGTACTAAGTGGTCGCTGCATACAATTGAATTGGAATCCGTTATATCTTATTACTTATTCTAAGAGTAGTCATCTTTAGGCACAGGTGCTTATATTTCACCTTTCATCTCTAAAAGAACAATTTTTTGTTGTATATTTATACATAAATTTAGTTGTCTTGGTGTTTTCAGTGCAATACGATCGGCATTTTTTATACTTTTGTCATCAGCGAGGTTTATCAGTAGTTTTGGATTTGTAAGCTGGAGTCCAGAGGTGGAGGTTTTGTGGTCCAGAGTTCAAATCTAGGTCAAACTCGACTTGGTGTTTATATTTTTTATGTATATTACTTTAGGTTACGATTTAATTTTAACGCTTAGTTAAATGTAATGCGAAAGTTTGGAAGTCTGTTTGTTTGTTTATTACCTCATCACGTCTAAACGTAGAACCTATTTAGGTGAAATTTGGTACACAGATGGTTTGAATCCCGGGGAAGGACATAGGATAGTTTTTATCCCGGAAAATTGCATAGTTCAAATTCAAATTCAAATTACTTTTTTAAATTTTAAAAAGATATTCAGTAAATTAGGCCGCAATGGGTACTTTTCACGTCGTTCGTCGTTCGTGCGAAGAATGCGCCGCAAGAAACTTGGCAAAAAGTCATTTTTTCATAATAAAATAATTACAAATAAAATCCTTAAAAACTACAATATACAATTAAAGAGAAAAATACAAAATACTAATAATAATAATACAGGGATGTATGGGGTCCCTTAGTTACAAAAACTAAGCACTAACTATATATACGTTCAGTGGAAAATTAAAAAAAAAGAACTCGCGCGATTCTACGCTACTTATATAAGTTCCCAATCCGCACTGGGGCAGTGTCAGCCCAAACGCTCTCGGAGATGGCCTGTACCCGGCAGAGATGACTATGATGACTATTCATAGGCACCAGCCACATTACTAATGACTCATGTCAAGGTTGACGTCAATGATGCCACGTGTAAAGCGTCAGCCAGTAAATTGCTGTCAACGACAATGTATGCGACACGAGTCCATGCATTAACTACGCCGAGTAGTTCCTTGATAGCTCAATTAGATGGTTTCACTTTGCATGGGTCCTTTATAAATTCATTCATCATCATCATCCCAGCCTATAAACGTCCCACTGCTGGGCACAGGCCTCCTCTCAGAATGGCCCAGTGCGGATTGGGAACTGCACACGCACTATATTGAATTGCTTCTCAGGTTTGTGCAGGTTTCCTCACGATGTTGTCCTTCACCGTAAAGCTCGTGGTAAATTTCAAATGTAAATTCGCACATGAATTTAGAAAAACTCAGAGGTGCGAGCCGGGGTTTGAACCCACGATCCTCTGCTTGAGATGCCATAGGTCAATTACTAATATTATAAATGTAAAAGTGTGTGTGTTTGTGTGTTTGTCCGCCTTTCACGTCGAAATGGAGCGACGGATCGACGTGATTTTGGCATAGAGATAGTTTATGGGCCAGAGAGTGACATAGGCTACTTTTTATCCCGGAAAAATGCACAGTTCTCGAGGGAACAGCGCGCGATAACCGAATTCGACGCGGGCGAAGCCGCGGGCACAAGCTAGTAATATTGTATACATGTTTTGTTGAAGTTTTCTCTCCATAAGATAGTAATACATTGGATCCGGCAGTCGAATTGAAATTGACTTTGTGGATTATATTGGTACCAAATGATGATCCTAAGTAAACAGGTGATAGTGTGGTTTAAACTGAACAACTTTATCCAAGAACATAGTTAGAACAACGAAAAAAAATTTCAGACTCCCATAAAAAATGAATTGGTTAGCTGACCGAATTACTATGGAAAGGCGAAAAAAAAAATCATTTTTCGACCTATGTTCCTTGGAGAAAGTCTATCACCTGTTTAGTTATATTTTATCCCGAGGAAATATAAAGTTCCCGCAGCAAGAAGAAGAAAGAAGACATTTATTCACTAATACAGAAGACACACAAATACAATACAATTTACACACAAATAAATAAATAAAAAACTTAAAAACACACATGAAAATAGTAACATTATACACAATTTTGTGTGTCCCCGCAAAAGCGAAACGGTCGCTGACTCAGCATTATGCTGAGGCGTTAAGCCAGCAGCGCTGATTTTCCGCCAGAACCGTCTGTGATTCACGGAACGATGCACAAATATACTAAATAACCTTCCTACCTTCTACCTTCACGTAAATAAAATAGATTAAATTAATTATTACAAGTGACCAAGAAATAAATAATTGCAACAAAAATGCATCAATACTAAGTAAAACCTTCAAAAGAATGTATCGACGCAGGCAACGGCAGCCATTTTTTTCATAGTGCCACATAAACGTAAGTCGTCAATTAATATCGGTTTACACGCCCACAGGCTTAATTAATGGAAAAAATAATGTGCTCTAATCACAGGCGTGAAAGTTGAAACAATACCTTGTGCTCGTATGAACAACAGCCAGTCGGGTTCCGTATTCAAAGAGGACCCTGTTACTAAGACCCCCAATGACAATCTGGTATACATACTCGTACTCCCCAGGCCAAAAGTATGGAAACAAAGTTGTTTTACTTAAAATCTAATGTTTATATTATTATTATTGTGTATTGTGGTAACGCAAAACTTATTTTAGGCAGCCTCAAAAAATTAAAACTACACCCAAAGTATTAAGAGCGTTTATTCCTGCTGAGCTGGCAACGTTGCATTTTTGTTAGTTTTTCTCTATTATTCCCTAAAATTAAAAATGTTTTCTGATAGAACACTTCTTAATATATAAGTTAATGTGTTTACTCCAATAATTATTCGTGATAGACTTTAATATTCCTTAAAAACGAATTAATGTTTATGACCGGTTTACAGGCCACACCCTTCTAAAACAATAATAATACTAATTATACGTAGTAAAAAAAATTAGAAAATATATCCTGAAACACGTGGACAATGATTATTTTTTTGTAAAATAGTAAAAAATATTGAGAGAAGTTACAAATTCATCTTTTTGATTATCTTTCTACGAAATGTTGGATTTAGAATTTTAAAGCATTTAACTTGTAAGAGATGGAATGCAAATTGCATTGAAAACGAAACAAATGATGAGAGTAAGAATGACAATAAAATGAATTAATTAAATATAAAAAAAATATTGTGAATGAATTAAGATTTTCGATTTCGAATATAAAATACAAGAGTATATAATGCTTAAAAGTAAGTTTCGTTTCGTGTCTTCCTTAATTTTCAACAGATATTGATGTTTTTATGTCATTCATATTATTTCTGCAAACTTTCGCTTTCATTTATTAGTAGAAGGATAAATGTCGTGTAGATCGATGTCACATTATTTAATGTTCCTTTTATTCTTAGAACCGCAACAACTCTCAATGTTACATCATAGGTACCAGATGCAATTCTGACCAATCAGGGCCAGACTGCATGGAGACAGCTGTGAGAGCGCGGACTTTGCACTTGGCATAATTATGACTTATACCAATTGTATCCCGCGACTTCATCTGTGCTAAATTTGTAGTAACAAAGCAACCACTAGATAGATATTTAGAAACTGTAATCCTATAAGAAAACCTCATCAAATCACTACTCGTTCCACTAATTTCATTATCATTTTATTGCACACCCGTCCCACTTTCCCGTTCCACTTTTTTTTCATACAAAAACGACACGGCTCTGTGACTGTGTGCACTTCATCTAGAAAACATGCCAAAATCGTCTTAGCAAACCCCTAATGGTTTTAAAAGACCTATCCAACGATACCCCACACTATAGGGCTGGGTGAGAAAAAAATATGGGATATATTCGTATATATGGGAGGTACCCTAAAAAAAATTTTTTTTTATTGTACCATTTTGTCGGCATAGTTTACATATATATCCGTGCAAAATTACAGCTTTCTAGCATTGATAGTCCCTGAGCAAAGCCGCGGACGGACAGACAGACAGACAGACATGACGAAACTATAAGGGTTCCGTTTTTGTCATTTTGGCTCCGGAACCCTAAAAAGGATGGCTGCCATTTACATTCTGTGCACACAAGTCTAATTACCGTGTCACTAGTAAGGAAAAACCGGCCAAGAGCGTGTCGAACAAGCCCAAAATAGGGTTCCGTAGCCATTACGAAAGAATTTAAATAATATTTTTCTATGGATTTCGTATTTTGTACGGAATAATCCAAGTTTAGGTATATTTTATACCTTAGGCTGCTATTAACTCTTAAACTACTAATAATTCTCAAGAAAACTTAACCGTTATAGTTTTCCTTGTAAGTTTGATATAATTACTTAGGTACTACCATATTGAAATTTTTCAATTTTTTCTTTAAATGAATTTACTTATCATATTTTATGATGTGTTTGTAAAGAGACAAGTTTGTTAAAAGTATATTTATCGAAATGAATAGTTTAGTAAACGTTGTTTGCCAAATGATAATAAACCGGTGCGGGATAAAAGTAGTTTAAGTTTTATTCTTGTCAACATACAAACGTACAGATTTGTATTAGTAAGCGTTGTTCAACATTACATCATTCAGTTTAAGTGCAATCAGCAGTTGCATCGATATTGCATGGCAACCGATGATCGGACGACTAGAAAAACGATGATTCATCCAAAATTAATTGCCTGCGTAAGGAGAAAAATTATTCACACCTAGCTTTTGCTTGCAGCTTCGCTCGCGCAGATTTAGTATGTAGTTTAAAACTTTTTTGATCCCTTAGGAACCAACGTTATTTCGGGATAAAAAATAGCCTATATGTTAGTCCAGGGTTTTTTTATTCGACTGGATGGCAAACGAGCATGTGGGTCTCCTGATGGTAAGAGATTACCACCGTCCATAAACATCTGCAACACCAGGGGTATTGCAGATGCGTTGCCAACCTAGAGGCCTAAGATGGGATACCTCAAGTGCCAGTAATTTCACCGGCTATCTTACTCTCCACGCCGAAACGCAACAGTGCAAGCACTGCTGCTTCACGGCAGGATTATCGAGCAAGATGGTGGTAGCAATCCGGGTGGACCTTGCACAAGGTCCTACCTACCTACCTGCATATTTTACTTGTATGCCTAATTTCCTGCAAATTCGTTAAGAAGTTTTTGCGCAAAAGAGTAGCAAACATTCATCCACGTCTCTTCGCTTTTATAATAATAGTAAGATAATTATCCTGATTATGATTATGATGATTATTATTTCGCATTTATTATATTAGCAGGATTAAAGTGACGAGGGTTTTAGAGCAGTTCATCATCCCAGCCTATATACGTCCCACTGCTGGGCACAGGCCTCCTCTCAGAACAAGAGGGCTTGGGCCATAGTTCCCACGCGGGCCCAGTGCGGATCGGGAACTTCACACATACCATTGAATTGCTTCGCAGGTTTGTGCAGGTTTCCTCACGATGTTTTCCTTCACCGCAAAGCTCGTGGTAAATTTCAAATGTAATTACGCACATGAATTTCGAAAAACTCAGAGGTGCGAGCCGGGGTTTGAACCCACGACCCTCTGCTTGAGAGGCGATAGGTCAGACCACTAGGCCACCACGGCTCCCTTAGAGCAGTTAATTGATATCAAACGTACGTGACGGCTCGCTCTTTAATGGATATTAGAATGTCTATTCTAAACCAACTATTTAATTTATTGTTATAAATGCGAAATTTATTTACTTTATTCATTCTTTCAATTATTATTATCACATTATTATTATTATTATTATAATGTACATAAATGCCAGTCAAGTTTCTAGAATTTATATCGAAGACGTCAATAAGATTAATAAATGAAATAAAATCAAGGATAAATAAGAGCAAGGTCTTACGAAACATTAAATGATTTAGGTTCTGTCCATTATGACGTATTGCAATAAATAATGTCAAATTTCGTTCGCGGAAATGACCCATAATGTGAATGAAACTGTTTGTACCAAGAAACTACGCACAAACCAAGGTGGTCGGGACCCGAGTGATAGTTTTGTATTTCCTGCATATTGTAGTTTGTGAGTCATTGACAGATGTCACAGCCAAACCTGTTCCAGAGGCCCAGGAGTGCTCAATCATTCCATCCATACAAAACAGCAGCTATACTTAATGAACTAAAAGAATTTCTTTGCTCACCCGCGAACATACGCCGCGCTCAGCGGTCGCGGATGGGCAAAGAATATCATCACCTTCATCATCAGCCAGAAGACGTCCACTGCTGAACAAAGGCCTCCCTCAGAACGCCACAATGAACGACAACTCGCCACTTGCCACCGGTTTCCCGCAACTCTCACGATGTCGTCAGTCCACCTGGTGGGAGGCCTGCCAACGCTTCGTCTTCCGGTTCGTGGTCGCCACTCGAGCAGTTTTCTCCCCCAACGGGTATCTGTTCTACGAGCGATGTGGCCCGCCCATTGCCACTTCAACTTGCATATTTTTCCAGCTATGTCGGCTATGTTAATTGATTACCTCCGCAAAGCAACGCCTGATTCAATAAATTTGCAGCTATACATGGATCGCATCGATTGAAATGAGGAGATACGTGGAAGAACAAGGGTCACCGACATAGCCAAGCGAATTAGCTCGTTGAAGTGGCAATGGGCAGGCCATATAGCATGGAGAACAGATGGCCGTTGGCGCCGAAAGGTTCTCGAGGGGAGACCGCGGATCGGCAAGCGTAGCGTAAGACGTTCACTAACGAGATGGACGGATGACCTGGTTAAAGTCGCGGGTTCACGGTGGATGCAGGCCGCTTCCAATGACAAGGTCTATGGGGAAGGCCTATGTCCAACAGTGGACGTCCTACGGCTGATATGATGATGATGTTGGCTTAACAAGTATATGAAGGCCTTATATGAAAGATTACAGTATTTAGGCGATTATTCGAGCGTTTTAATCGTCTCATTTTTCTGGATACTTCTGTAAAAACGGCTGGATTTTCACACATACCTACTTAGTTACTAATTTTTTGAATTTTGGAAATATTTTTTTTTACTTTTTTATCAAGATCATTTCACGCCTTCACGGATAGGATGTCAACATGACATTAGTAGCACAAAGGTTCCACCCTGGTAAATGTCAGTTTCGTCGACTGTACCATCAGTTGTTCGTCGCATGCGGCAACTTCCTCCCAAAGTACAATCACATTGTTGGCTGGTATGCACGCTACCTACCGTCCCGCAGTAATAGAATTACGCCATTTACAATAGCTTATAAGTGCCCAATACGCACTTTTCCTGTGGAAACTACCTTTAAGTACGAGACTAAGAGAGTCGGGATCCCAGGGTTGGACATGGTCAATGTGGGCAAACAACTGCTGGGATTCGGGCAGTGATATTTTGGAGAACTAACAGAAATCCACTAAATTGTCGTCAACATAAAACCAAAACAATACGGCACTCATTCACTGAAATCTTAGGAATGCAAGTATCACAACGATTCATATTAACTTAAAGAAAAGCCTAGTTGGACGACTGGATGGCCAAGTGGTTAAAGAAACTGGCTACGAAGCTTGAGGTCGATTCCCGGCCGGGGCAGTTATTTGTATGAATAATACTAATGTTTGTTCTCGGGTCTTTGATATTTAATACCGGGGGTGGACCGATTTGAATGCGGTTTTTTAAATTTAAAAGCAGGTTTTTACCGATGGTTCTTAGACATGTTTTATCAAATCGGTTCAGCCGTTTTCGAGATATTGAATTTTGAAGTGACAAAGTCGGGAGTTTCCAACTTTTTGTTGGTTAGGTTAGGTTAGGTTATTGCTAAATGATTTCAGCGGTTTAAACGCGAAGACGTACTTAACAAACGGGCACATATAGTCAGATATTTTTTGCTCTAAGTAATATTAGTATGATCTGATTTATTAGTTAGTTCCCAATCCACAATAGGTCCGCGTGGGAACGACGGCCCAAGCCCTTTCATGTGTGAGGAGCTTGTGTCATGCAGTAACATGTTTTTTATAGGCCACGATGACGATGACAAAGCTCTGATATAATAAAGTCTGTGTAACTAATGTTGAAAAATAGCTTGAATGGCCTCGAGAAAAGTATGGTACGCCGTGCCTTTGTTTTCATTTTGTTCGACATGACGGGGGACAACCGTGCCCCCAGACAGATAAAGCATAAAACTAGGTAGACAACTCATTGGCAACCAGAGGTTTGCTATATTATAAATTATAAAAAAAAACATCTCCGCGGTACAACGCTAAACGAAACACGCGATATTATTACTTCTAAATGAAGCTTTATGGCTCTTAAAATGAGGTCACTCCTGCGCAAATCTGGTCGATTCCGGACTCCCCTAATACCATCCTATCAACGCGCTGTCTAGTTGTCGCCTGATCAGCCGGAAACGCGTTACATTTGGCGACTTAACATAATAGGACCCGGTTTCCTACGAGGTGAGACATCACCCGTCGGTTACATTTTTGGTTACAGCTGGTTCCCTCTTGTCGGATGTCGGGCCCGGATCTAAACCCTTTCCGGCCGAGAAACTGATTTTCCGATTTTTTTTCT
>NC_133500.1:11040166-11043345 GCF_025370935.1 Choristoneura fumiferana
TTTATGTCTATGATGTCTATGACATAAAGTTGCATTTCAATTTCAAAACTCTTGTTTCAGTTACCATCAGGTTGTGTCTACACTAAAGGCAACATATTTGTGTTTTTTCTGTGCATCTATTTGCACATGTTTGAACCCGACTGTCTCGTTTTAATAATTTAAATTTGATACACATAGAAACCATGATATTATTTATGTAGCTGTCGGCTTTCACGTCGACGTTTAGGTACCTATGCTATAATAACGACGAATTTCTAGCTCGCTCGGATCGCGGGGCCTAGTAACTGGCATTCAGTTCTCTATATTCTAACATTAGCATTCAGAAAGAGACCAACATATGAAGCCCGTTGATTGTCGCGCGCTATCTGCAGTAAGAAATTGGTCCTGGTTTTTTACTTCCAACTTTACAGTGCCCGACGGATAACCAGACTTACGGAATAGTAGAACGTGTTTATCTTTTTCTGAATGCCTCTTAAATTAGGCTATAGGTACTTGTATTGTAATTAATTGTTAGTTTACGGTATGAAAACGTATCGATTATTAGTTATGTATAATTTTTATTATTTATAGAATTACAAATATCCAAAGCTGATGTATGCAGTTTTTTTGACAAGTTTTAAATAGGTCTTAACAAATTTTAGACGCGATATTTTACTCCAAATTAAACTGATCGCGTCCAGCCTGCGAATAACCCAATGTTTTATTTGTACAAAATGTTTGTTTTAATTAGACATTTTTATTCATTAATTGTATTATTGTTACTTAATAGGTATTTCAAAATTGTTTTTTATTTCAACACGGCTACTTTCAATTAGGCTAAAGTATGAGGGGACTAAATGAATCAATTTTCATTTAGTTAATCCAATACCTTTTGACCGCTGTACTCAGAGAAGTCAATTTACTTACGTTTTATTTTGAAATAGTGTGCGGAAAGTCGTGACTAATGAGGGATGAATTATTTATTGAAGTCTCTGAGTATGGCTGTGAGTGTTTTTAAATTGTATCAAATACATTAAATTTAGCGCGTGCAATACTAAAATGGACTCTATTGGAAGATGTTAAGCAGGATTTTCATCGGAGCGGAGCGCTAACTTAATATTGAGAAGTATATTTTGTATTTAGACTAGTAACATACATGTCATGGGCTTAGAGCCAGTTGTATAAAATGGAAATATACTTAAAGACATGACATTTAAATTCACTAGGCATACGTACTAATGGACCAATCACAGGCAATTGCGGCCTTTACAATGATACAAGTGTCTCTTTCCAATAACGAACAGTGAAGAAAGCTGCCACTTGGCACTTCACCCGCGTTAGTTATAAATGTCATGTCCTTTAAGACTGTATTCATTAGATAATCGAATTGAAACAACCAAATATTTGATAGTAAGAGTGGAGCCTCGACCCTGTTAGATAGGTCGTTTATGCAACTGGCCTAATACTAGCTGTTAATGATAAAATTGTTGTTAGCTGTCTGTAATACGATATCTGACTATACCACCACGGCGCTGGGCAGAGTGGCAAGGTTTAGGGCTACTTTAAATTTTATACAATGATATGTAGACTTTATATCTCTGTTAGATTAAAAATTAGATTAAAATTGGATGAAGATGCGAAAGTTTTTACAGGTGAAAATATCAAATACTAAACTTTGCGAACTTGTATTGAAGGGCTCTTTTAAATGCCTTTTTTGTGTCTATCAGTGCTTTCGGAATGACCGTCTTTGCCAAGAAAAATGCGCCACAAAAACTTGGCAGAAGCCATTTTTTTGAAATATTTCAATTTTTAGTTAATTAGTCATTCATAATACTACTTAGGCACAATGTTCGTACACGCTAAAGTGTACAAAATAAAAATATTGGGCACACTACGCAACGCAAAAACTTGCATATTGTTTTGTCAAAAATAATTAAATTATCTTTATAATTTGGAAGCTTTCTTCGGTGTGGTTTTTACCTTTTGTATTCACCTCGCATCGCATAGCGGTTTTGAGTTTGGGTCATATTTGAAACGATATAAAACTAAACTTTGACACAACATGCGGGCCAATTTCTCTAATTAAAATTATTCATTCTTGCCACTTGTATTAGTCAGGCCACTCTGTCATATGCGGCTATTAGTTCCAAATATAACTTGATTGTATTACGATTTTTCATAGTTTCTCATTGCACCGACTGATGGATTATAGTACAGGAAGTATCGGCATGTAAAATTATATTATAAATGTTATTCTATCGCAGAGTAGTGAACGATTCAGAGCGGACCTGCGTTGTAGTCGAGTTGTATGAAGGAGCGAAGCTTAAGCGGTGGGCGTGGGCTCCGGATTGTTCCCTACTCTGCGCTTTACCCGTGTCTCGGCACGTACTCTAAATCTCGTCTGTGTCTAAATGAATAAAGACAAATAAATGTATATAAATATGAAATGGTTTTTTTTTTCGTTCATGAAGAAAAATAAAACGAGCGTAGAATTTAGTCAATAGGTAGAGTCAAAGAATAAAAGTCCCAAGAGCAAAATTGTAATAAACTTTGTGGGTGACACTGTTTACGGGCCTGGACAACACCTTACCTTTTCCAATCCCAAGCTGGATTTGTTTTTTATTTATTTTAGTTATCATTGCATTAGTTAGGAATGCTTTTTTGGGTTCGTTGGATAGGAAACGATCCTGCGTCTACTGGCTATACCGTGGGCTGTAAATATTCAAACTGCAGCTTTGTTGGTTGCAGTTTGCAGTATCAAACTAAAAGACTGGCAAGCCGGCCTATTCCATGATATGATAGCGGCTGAAATGAAATCAAAATTAATTTAATTCGAGTTAGAGCAAGAGGTTTCCCGCCTTTTGCGTTTCGTCCTTTATGTCTCTTAGTTTTAGAAAAAATATTTTTTGCCAGTACTTGTATTTTTGTATGAGACTACACTTTTTTGCGATAATAAAAATGATATTTTCGACACGTTTTAAAGAATGAAATGACTTTCACAATGTACATTACATCACCACAAAGTATGAAAATAAAACGCATTATTTGATTTGACGTTTCAATTTTCACGAATTGACATATAGACATCCGTCAGTTTCGCTATTTAGTAAAAGACAACCGCGCAATATAAGTAAATTACTACCTTAACGCAAGGTTATAAGGTCCAGATTTATTTAGTAAGAAAGGAAACATGGCAATAT
>NC_133500.1:11043724-11162603 GCF_025370935.1 Choristoneura fumiferana
CAACAGATATTGATGTTTTTATCCTACTAATCCTATTTCCTACTAATATTATAAATGTGAAAGTTTGTGAGTGAGTGAGTATGTGAGTGAGTGAGTGAGTATGTTTGTTATACTTTTTCACGCTGAAACGGCTGGACGGATTTAGATGAAATGTGGCGAAAAGTTAGTTTATAACCCTGGATTAAACATAGGATACTTTTAATCCCGGTATTCCCACGGGTAGGGATAAAATCTCGAAATAACAACCTCTGGGCTTAGAGTCATGAAATTTGATATGTAGGTAGTTGGACGTTTGGAATAACAGATAGGTGACTTTTTGACCCGATATTCCCACGGGATACCTAGGGATAACATCTTGAAATAACAACCGCAGGGCTTAGAGCCATGAAATTTTGTATGTAGGTAGCTGGACCTCTGGAATAACACATAGGCTACTTTTTATCCCGATATTTCCCCGGGATAAGGATATAATTTTGAAATAATAACCGCTGGGCTTAGAGTCATGAAATTTAGTATGTAGGTAACTGGACGTCTGGAATAACACGTAAGGGACTTTTTGACCCGATATTCCCACGGGATACCTAGGGATAAAATGTCGAAATAACAACCGACCGCTGGCTTAGTCATGAATTTTGGTATGTAGGAAGCTGGATGTCTGGAAAAAACACAAAGACGACTTTTTGACCCCGATATTACCACGGGATACCTAGCAATAAAATGTCGAAATAACAACCGCTAGGCTTAGAGGCATAAATTTGGATGTAGGTAGCCGTATGTCTGGAATAACACATTAAGTACGCTACTTTTTATCCGCGATATCCCACGGTATAGTTTTGTAACTAAGGGACCCCATACATCCCTGTATTATTTTATTATTTATTATTCGTTGTTTTTCTTAATTGTATACAATACAATACAATAATCTTTATTGCACACCAAATATAGTAAAACAGTACAGAAAACACAAGTATATTACATAGAGATTTTCTAAGGTAAGCAATAGGCGGCCTTATCGCTTCAGAGCCGATCTCTTCCAGGCAACCTTTACAATGGACTGAAATGAAGAACACATTTAGCAGGTGGTGCAATTTACAGTAGATTAGAGCTGTATCAAGAAATACATAAATTTAACACATACAATACACATACACAACAAATCTAAGCAGATAGATAGTAGATAGATACCATAACAACACACATAAATAGCCTAACTATAACATTCATAACGCAAGATGACAGGTAGTGCTCAGGTATACTGTAGTTTTTAAAGTATTTTATTTTGAAAAAATGACTTTGGCCAAGCTTCTTGCGGCGCATTCTTCTTGGGAATGATGGTCTTTTCCGAAAGCGCTGGTATTTTTAAAAAATGAACGTGTAAAGTGCCATTGTGGCCTATTTACTGAATAAATTATTTGTATTTGAATAGGGAAATTTTTGGAAATTTTAGCACTGGGTTTAGAGTCTTGAATTTTGTACAGTTATTCACAACACAACCTCAAATGAAGACCACGATATAAATTTTGGAAATTTCCAGGGGAATTTTGTAAAATCCCGAAAATTTCAATTGCAACACCAGACCGAATAGTTTACGCGTGCGAAGCCGCGGTAAAAGCTACTGTCATTCATATTATTTATGCAAACTTTCGCTTTCAATTATTAGTAGAAGGATAAATGTCGTGTAGATCGATGTCACATTATTTAATGTTCCTTTTATTCTTAGAACCGCAACAACTCTCAATGTTACATCATGGTACCAGATGCAATTCTGACCAATCAGGGCCAGACTGCATGGAGACAGCTGTGAGAGCGCGGACTTTGCACTTGGCATAATTATGACTTATACCAATTGTGTCCCGCGACTTCATCTGTGCTAAATTTGTAGTAACAAAGCAACCACTAGATAGATATTTAGAAACTGTAATCCTTTAAGAAAACCTCATCAAATCACTACTCGTTCCACTAATTTCATTATCATTTTATTGTACACCCTTCCAACTTTCCCGTTCCACTGTTTTTATACAAAAGCGACACGACACTGTGACTGTGTGCACGTCATCTAGAAAACATGCCAAAATCGTCTTAGCAAACTCCTAATGGTTTCAAAAGACCTATCCAACGATACCCCACACTATAGGGCTGGGTGACAAAAAAATATTGGAAATATTCGTATATGGGAGGTACCCTAAAAAAAAAATAATATATTTTTTTATTGTACCATTTTGAAAGAAAGAAAATGCGTTTATTGCCAACAATTAGGTAGGTATATAATGCATATTACACAAGAAGGGTACCTACTAAAAATTAAGTTAACTTACTAACTATATGCGGGTTCTATAAAAGTTTGTGAGACCTGCTTTCTAATGTAGGGGTTAATGAACTTTTATAAAAATCCCGCCTTAACCTAAAAGTATCCCCGCATGCTACTCGACCCATTAAATTGCGGCAAATGGTTCGGGCATCAGCATAATGCTGACAGTGTCAGGTCTTCAGACTGACACTTCAGCGCTGTTTTTCAGCCCGAACCTGTTACAGGTGTGTTATTTTGTCGGCATAGTTTACATATATATCCGTGCAAAATTACAGCTTTCTAGCATTGATAGTCCCTGAGCAAAGTCGCGGACACAGACAGACAGACATGACGAAACTATAAGGGTTCCGTTTTTGTCATTTTGGCTCCGGAACCCTAAAAAGGATGGCTGCCATTTACATTCTGTGCACACAAGTCTAATTACCGTGTCACTAGTAAGGAAAAACTGGCAAGAGCGTGTCGAACAAGCCGAAATAGGGTTCCGTAGCCATTACGAAAGAATTTAAATAATATTTTTCTATGGATTTCGTATTTTGTACGGAATAATCCAAGTTTAGGTATATTTTATACCTTAGGCTGCTATTAACTCTTAAACTACTAATAATACTCAAGAAAACTTAACCGTTATAGTTTTCCTTGTAAGTTTGATATAATTACTTAGGTACTACATATTGAAATTAGTAAATTTTTTCTTTAAATTAATTTACTTATCATATTTTATGATGTGTTTGTAAAGAGACAAGTTTGTTAAAAGTATATTTATCGAAATGAATAGTTTAAGTAATAGTTATTTATGATACAAGTGCGGAAAGTAGGCAATTCCCAACGAGTGGCGGAGAACTTGAAACACGAGCGAAGCGAGTGTTTTGACCGGCACGAGTTGGGAATTTCCTACTTTTGACACGTATATCATTACAACGCGTATCAGGCAGTAGATATACATACCGATATGCACGCCAAACCAAAATCGTTAACGTATACACTTTATTAAACCATCTTTCATAAAGATCATTGACTCAGAAGATTAGAAAGCTACAGCTACTAAATGATAGGTAAAGGAGACTTTGTTTTAGTATCGTGATTTTTATGATTAATTATTAGCCCTTTTTGCTTGACATTTTCCACACTTATATTGGCTAGTCCTTATCTCCTGCACGCTCCTATAATGCTAAATATCAGTGCAACCCGTGAATAAATCCTTGTAATAGTTAATTATCATCAAGTATACGTATTATGTATCTAATCTACCAGCTGTTAACAAAAAGTTATCGTAAATCCGAGATTTTTTAGCTTTGGAACTGTAAATTAATCAAAATGGTTCACTAATTCTAATAGATAAAAGCAAATAAATAAGAATAAGACATACCGGTAGATGTTATAATATCCATGTGTGTAGAGTAGATATTCTATCAATTTAGATGTTTATAACTTAGTTATGTATATATAGTTCACGTATTTTGTTCAGCGTTGAGTTTGTCACTGACAATATGTACTTTGTGAGGACGTAAGGCGGCGTAAAGTCAGATATAAAATCATCATTTAAACTCTTCATTTTAATTTACTCATCAAAAAATTAATAAACGGACTGAACTTATATGGACATTACTTTGGCGGGGTTTCATGACAGCGCGAACGGGTTAACCATGATGGTTCGTGCTACGTCGTGCGCGCGCACTGGAAGCTCATTGGTTAACTTTCGAGTGCGCGCGCTTGACGTCGCACGGTCCGAATTGGACTCAAGAATTTATTTCCTTTTTTTTTCATAACTTTAGACGGAATTAAAATACGAGTTTACATGAAAAAAAATAATTAACGTTCTCTTTTCTGTCGCGATAATCTGTTTATCTTATCAGTAAATATTCAGTTGGTTGCATCAAACGTTTTCTTATTTGTTCAAAGCCTAACTATAACGACTCTTTAACTTATTTTTTAACAATAGTTTGGACATAATTTGGCAATTTAAAAAGTTACTTTACCGCACAAGTGCGGTAAGTAAAATCCATACAACTTTACGGCACACTTGTGGATGCGTGCAGGAATCACTAATTTTCTATGGATATGTTGACCTACGTCAAGAGGCACTTCCGAGCACGTGCATTGTAAACGTTGTTTGCCAAATGATAATAAACCGGTGCGGGATAAAAGTAGTTTAAGTTTTATTCTTGTCAACATACAAACGTACAGATTTGTATTAGTAAACGTTGTTCAACATTACATCATTCAGTTTAAGTGCAATCAGCAGTTGCATCGATATTGCATGGCAACCGATGGGACGGGGACCAGTAATGCTCGACCCTATACTGCTCAGCCATCACTGTACGACCTGATAATACGAACTCATTTTGGATTAGAATTATCAAGTCGTACAATATTAGGTCGTGCATTATTAGGGTGTCCAAATTTTTGCTCGGCCTGTTAATGCTCGACCTGTTATTGTACGTCGTTATAATCGGAATCCAATCGAATCGAATGACCATAGATAGTGTTAGGTTGTGTTAGGTCCAATTGTGACCAGCAGGGCTACTACGAAACTCGAAACTCGAAGTTCGTATCGTACCCTCCCTCTCGCTCTCGTATTAAATAGTATAAGTGTCAGAGGGACCCCACGACACGAACTTCGAGTTTCGAGTTTCGTAGTAGCCCTGCTGGACCAAATTAATTTATTTTCTACTAAATTTATTAATATTCGGTGTACACGAAAAACATGATCAATCGTGCGAATGCTTTCTGTCAAAAGTGTGCTCCGATTATTAGGTCGTACAAAATCAGGTTGTCCAATAGCACTTGAATTATCGGTACAGGGTGATAAGCTCGACCCGTGTTTCCAAGTGACATGTGATTGAATTATCAGGTCGTACAATAACTATACCCGATCGGACGACTAGAAAAACGATGATTCATCCAAAATTAATTGCTTGCGTAAGGAGAAAAAATATTCACACCTAGCTCTTGCTTGCAGCTTCGCTCGCGCAGAATTAGTATGTAGTTTAAAACTTTTTTGATCCCTTAGGAACCAACGTTACTTCGGGATAAAAAATAGCCTATATGTTATTCCAGGGTTTTTTTTTATCTCAAAGCCTTTTTATTTATTTCAAACGAGCATGTGGGTCTCCTGATGGTAAGAGATTACCACCGCCCATAAACATCTGCAACACCAGGGGTATTGCAGATGCGTTGCCAACCTAGAGGCCTAAGATGGGATACCTCAAGTGCCAGTAATTTCACCGGCTATCTTACTCTCCACGCCGAAACGCAACAGTGCAAGCACTGCTGCTTCACGGCAGGATTATCGAGCAAGATGGTGTTAGCAATCCGGGTGGACCTTGCACAATGTCCTACCTACCTACCTGCATATTTTACTTGTATGCCTAATTTCCTGCAAATCCGTTAAGAAGTTTTTGCGCGAAAGAGTAGCAAACATTCATCCACGTCCCTTCGCGTTTATAATAATAGTAAGATAATTATCCTGATTATGATTATGATGATTATTATTTCGCATTTATTATATTAGCAGGATTAAAGTGACGAGGGTTTTTAGAGCAGTTTTAATTGATATCTTATCAAAGATACGTGACGGCTCGCTCTTTAATAGATATTAGAATGTCTATTCTAATCCAACTATTTAATTTATTAAATATAATGACCCGGATAACTCACGTCTTAATCGAGTTTAGCTCGACATGTTCGGGCTAATTCGTAGCCCTTCGTCACGGAGCAACGCGACTCAGCGGCTGCTGCAACACGCGACTGCGCGCCGCGCTCTGCTCGCGCGACTACCCGACGAAACTGAACACCGGCACACAATACCCCGCGTTTTCATCTCATTACAACTGTCAAATGTAGGGTAGCAACAACACTAACAACATCGCTCTGTAAAGGTACGTTCACACACAGGTACGTACTCGGAGGTACCGTCCAACCACATCCCGGTTGAAATTCGGCCGACAACTAATCTCGATGGCTTCACGCAATAATTAATATGTTTATTATTATTTTTAATTTATTGTTATAAATGCGAAATTTATTTACTTTATTCATGTTTCAATTATTATTATATTTTTATTATTATTATTGTAATCATAATTATTATTATTATTATGTACATAAATGCCAGTCAAGTTTCTAGAATTTATATCGAAGGCGTCAATAAGATTAATAAATGAAATAAAATCAAGGATAAATAAGAGCAAGGTCTTACGAAACATTAAATGATTTAGGTTCTGTCCATGATGACATATATATCGCAATAAATAATGTCAAATTCCGCTCGCGGAAATGCCCCATAATGTGAATGAAACTGTTTGTACCAAGAAACTACGCACAAACCAAGGTGGTCGGGACCCGAGTGATAGTTTTGTATTTCCTGCATATCGTAGTTTGTGAGTCATTGACAGATGTCACAGCCAAACCTGTTCCAGAGGCCCAGGAGTGCTCAATCATTCCATCCATACAAAACAGCAGCTATACTTAATGAACTAAAAGAATTTCTTTGCTCACCCGCGACCACACGTACGCCGCGCTCAGCGGTCGCGGATGGGCAAAGAATATCATCATCTTCATCATCAGCCGGAAGACGTCCACTGCTGAACAAAGGCCTCCCCCTTAGAACGCCACAATGAACGACAACTCGCCACTTGCCACCGGTTTCCCGCAACTCTCACGATGTCGTCAGTCCACCTGGTGGGAGGCCTGCCAACGCTTCGTCGTCCGGTTCGTGGTCGCCACTCGAGGAGTTTTCTCCCCCAACGGGTATCTATTCTACGAGCAATGTGGCCCGCCCATTGCCACTTCAACTTGCATATTTTTCCAGCTATGTCGGCTATGTTAATTGATATGGACCTCCGCAAAGCAACGCCTGATTCAATAAATTTGCAGCTATACATGGATCCCATCGATCGAAATGAGGAGATACGTGGAAGAACAAGGGTCACCGACATAGCCAAGCGAATTAGCTCGTTGAAGTGGCAATGGGCAGGCCATATAGCATGGAGAACAGATGGTCGTTGGAGCCGAGGTTCTCGAGGGGAGACCGCGGGTCGGCAAGCGTAGCGTAAGACGTTCACTAACGAGATGGACGGATGACCTGGTTAAAGTCGCGGGTTCACGGTGGATGCAGGCCGCTTCCAATGACAAGGTCTATGGGGGAGGCCTATGTCTAACAGTGGACGTCCTACGGCTGATATGATGATGATGGCTTAACAAGTATATGAGGCCTTATATGAAAGATTACAGTATTTAGGCGATTATTCGAGCGTTTTAATCGTCTCATTTTTCTGGATACTTCTGTAAAAACGGCTGGATTTTCACACATATACTTTTTACTTTTTATCAAGATCATTTCACGCCTTCACGGATAGGATGTCAACATGACATTAGTAGCACAAAGGTTCCACCCTGGTAAATGTCAGTTTCGTCGACTGTACCATCAGTTGTTCGTCGCATGCGGCAACTTCCTCCCAAAGTACAATCACATTGTTGGCTGGTATGCACGCTACCTACCGTCCCGCAGTAATAGAATTACGCCATTTACAATAGCTTATAAGTGCCCAATACGCACTACTACGCAACTACCTTTAAGTACGAGACTAAGAGAGTCGGGATCCAACCCTGACATGATCAATGTGGGCAAACAAGTGCTGGGATTCGGGCAGTGATATTTTGGAGAACTAACAGAAATCCACTAAATTGTCGTCAACATAAAACCAAAACAATACGGCACTCATTCACTGAAATCTTAGGAATGCAAGTATCACAACGAGTATCATATTAACTTAAAGAAAAGCCTAGCTGGACGACTGGGTGGCCAAGTGGTAAAGAAAACTGGCTACGAAGCTTGAGGTCGATTCCCGGCGGGCAGTTATTTGTATGAATAATACTAATGTTTGTTCTCGGGTCTTTGATATTTAATACCGGGGGTGGACCGATTTGAATGCGGTTTTTTTAATTTAAAAGCAGGTTTTTACCGATGGTTCTTAGACATGTTTTATCAAATCGATTCAGCCGTTTTCGAGATATTGAATTTTGAAGTGACAAAGTCGGGACTTTCCAACTTTTTGTTGGTTAGGTTAGGTTAGGTTATTGCTAAATGATTTCAGCGGTTTAAACGCGAAGACGTACTTAACAAACGGGCACATATAGTCCGAGATTTTTTGCTCTAAGTAATATTAGTATGATCTGATTTATTAGTTAGTTCCCAATCCACAATAGGTCCGCGTGGGAACGACGGCCCAAGCCCTTTCATGGTGTGAGGAGGCTTGTGTCATGCAGTAACATGTTTATTTATAGGCCACGATGACGATGACAAAGGCTCTGATATAATAAAGTCTGTGTAACTAATGTTGAAAATAGCTTGAATGGCCTCGAGAAAAGTATGGTACGGCCGTGCCTTTGTTTTCATTTTGTTCGACATGGCGGGGGACAACCGTGCCCCCAGACAGATAAAGCATAAAACTAGGTAGACAACTCTTGGCAACCAAGAGGTTTGCTATATTATAAATTATAAAAAAAACATCTCCGCGGTACAACGCTAAACGAAACACGCGATATTCATTACTTCTAAATGAAGCTTTATGGCTCTTAAAATGAGGTCACTCCTGCGCAAATCTGGTCGATTCCGGACTCCCCTAATACCGTCCTATCAACGCGTTGTCTAGTTGTCGCCTGATCAGCCGGAAACGCGTTACATTTGGCGACTTAACATAATAGGACCCGGTTTCCTACGAGGTGAGACATCACCCGTCGGTTACATTTTTGGTTACAGCTGGTTCCCAATTGTCGGATGTCGGGCCCGGATCTAAACCCTTTCCGGCCGAGAAACTGATTTTCCGATTTTATTTCTAAAATTTCAATTACTTAATTGTGGTTTGAGAAAAGTGATAATGAAAAAGTGTTGGACTTGTAAATTGTAGCTCTAGAGGTCAAATCTAAGTCAGACGTAACACTAAGTTTTTATTTTTATTTCCATTTATATGTTTATTATTTCCATTTTCCTATTGAAGCTTATTTAAATACGTGTCTTCAAAAAAACACGATTCCGAGCTAAGGTCATTTGTCCAGGTAGGTATTGCATTCTATGTATCTCTCTGCCGTACTAAGATTTCTCAAAATTATCCATGTATCTACTTATTCACTCTGCACGCAATGAATAAAGGCGAAGCTTTGTTATTAGAGAGCCGTGGTGGCCTAGTGTTTTGACCTAAGGCCTCTCAAGCAGAGGATCGTGGGTTCAAATCCCGGCTCGCACCTCTGAGTTTTTCGAAATTCATGTGCGAAATTACATTTGAAATTTGCCAAGGCTTTACGGTGAAAGTGAACCTGAGAAGCAATTCAATGGTGTGTGTGTTCATAATCCGCACTGGGCCCGCGTGGGAACTACGGCCCAAGCCCTCTTATTGTGAGAGGAGGCCTGTGCCCAGGAGTGGGATGCATATAAATTGGAGTGTAGTTTGATTGCTGTTTGTATTATTATCAAACCTCTCGACGCATGCTATCTAATAATCTATGTATCTTATAATAATATCTTTAAACGAGCAATTCTTGTAATAATCAGAATCTCAGAAACGGCTCCAACGATTTCGATAAAATTTGGTACGTAGAGGTTTTCGGGGATGACAAATCGATCTAGCTTGGTCTTATCTCTGGGAAAACGCTGGTTACAGAGTTTTAGCCCGAGCAGAGCTCGGTCGCCCAGGTACTAATAATAACATTATCATTTATTTCAGATTATTATCCATAGTTTGTTAACAAACATACACATCTTACCCACAATACGCATCTCGAATACGCATCTTATCTTGTCCACTTATTTGTCAAAATCTTCGCATTTGGTTCAACATGCATATTAACATAGATTAATTAAGTTTTTATTTAAAGTATTTTTGATTAATTAAATAAATCTTTAATCTTATTTTTTTTCTGGTAGAGACCCCATAAAGGAATGAGTTCGCCTTTCTACATACAACTACCTCTACGTTTGTCTCTTGCATTTGTTTCTTTTCGTACAATAAAGAGTTTATATAGGTAGGTAAACGTTCGAGTGCTCGACACGCATGCCCAATAGATGACACCCGGTCATCTCTAATGCTAATCACATAAGACTAAAGATGCTAACTATTGGGACGAGCACTCGTACGTTTACCTTACATACATGTTTTTTACCTATTGCAATCTTACCTTATAAGCATTTATATACGTAGTCATTCACGATGACGCGTGCCGTGGTTCTTATTAGAATGTCAATAATGTCTAATTTTGACAAAATCACGCGTCTTCGTGGATGGCACTAAGGTATAATCGGGGGCTTATAATACGTACAGTACAGTACGTACAGTACAGTAATACGTACAGTAATTATCGGTCGGAGTAATTGCACATCGGTCTTTGGAAAGAGACTCGGCAAATTTCGGCTTCGTAGAGCGTTGTCACACACTACTTATGTGACGTTTGTCAGTCGTTGTACAGGTGCAATAGAGTACGGACGCATTGAGATGAAAATATAATAAAGATTTGTTAAAACCCCCCAAAACTTTAAATTGTACGATGCATGGCATCTTTAGGAAAGAGAGGGAACTATCCTTTTTCTTGTAGCATCACCCAAAAAAGTGATCTACCAATTTTTAAACAAGTTCCTATCAAATGAATATGTCGCTAAAGTCGAAGTTTCAAGTTGACAGACACGTCCTATTGGCATTATTGCTTTATGACATGCAAACGATTATCAGCTTTAGGGTGGCAGACCACATACTTGGCTGATGGTACATAGTTGCAACAGCTCTATAGATATCCGAAGTTTACATGTCATTAATTTGACGTAAACTAATTAAGTCCATAAAGGTGCACTTAATAAATACGATGATTGATGGACGGTGGCCAGTGCTCGGAAATCGTCGTGAATCGTGAACATCAATTGTCTTTTTACGAAGACCGATGTGCAATCTTGATCGCCGGGCACTGTACTCGTAATATCGTGGGATACACTTACGCAGGGAGTGGCGTGACCTGTCTCACTCCTACAATGTAGTGAGATTGACATGCACTCACTACAAAGTACCTATTTAAACTAATTGTCCTTATTTTACTGTCTAACCGAAGCATACTAGAGTAGGACCAGTAAATCGAGACAGACCTTACGATACAGATACAGAGGAACATCATATTAAATATAATGACCCGGATAACTCACGTCTTAAATCGAGTGCAGTGCGCGTGTTGCAGCAGCCGCTGAGTCGCGTTGCTCCGAAGACGAAGGGCTACGGATTAGCCCGAAACATGTCGAGCTAAACTCGATTTAAGACGTGAGTTATCCGGGTCATTATATTTAATATGAGTGAGTCTCACGGTAGTTTCATGTACAGAGGAACATCGTCACTACTAAGATAGGTATAAAAAAACTCGTACCTCAAAGTTTGTATAAGTGTGTGTGTTGTGTGTGTGTTTGTGTGTGTGTGTGCGTGCGTGCATAGCTAGACATCTTGAATAACATTTAAGTTCAAGACTAGCCAAGTTTTTCCAGCATCAATCAAATTCTACAAAAGTAAAATTAACAAAATATCAAATAGTCTGTAAATTCATGTATACCTATCTCATTTTACATCAATAACTATTTGAGCTATATTCATGAAATTTTGGATTCTAGATAAGCAAATAGCCTTACCACGTCCACGTTCACGGACGGGAAAACGTAGTGTAGGGCGTCTTGAGGCACGGTGGACGGACAACCTTAAGAGGGTAGCTGGCGGCGGATGGATGCGAGGGGCTGAAGACAGTGTTGTGGCGCGCCGTGGAAGAGGCTTATGTCCAGCAGTGGACTGCTGTAGGCTGATGATGATGATGAAAGAGCCTTAATTAAACGTGGGCTTTAATTTATGTAGATTAAATATGTTTCGAGTTGTGAAGCTCAGGTGATGAAACGAAGAAGCTTAGCTTGAAATGGTTCGTGTAACACACGGCTACATCCTTACAGACTGGCTTAAACCAAAAAGTCGTTTCTGGGAAAATGAATACGTTTTTATAATAAAATTCCCAAAAAATATTACAAAAAAAATAATACGGATACAAAATTCAGATCTATTGTCAAGAAGACAATAATAAAATATCTAAGGCGTATTATAAAGTTAATGATTATATCATGGACAGGGATATTTGGAAATAATTCCGATCCGCATTAGCGATCCCTTCAAATAGCGAACCTACTGTGTTAAAAATAAAGTTGTGTAAAATACTTGTGATGTATAGTTTCCATATCATTTAATAATATTGTAAATCTGTTTAAAAAAATATACCTCGTTGAGTTTCTTGCCGGATTCTTCTCAACAGAGGTTTTTCCAAACCGGTGGTAGATTTTTTTTGGCATTCATAAGTGCTTGTTATAGCCTAAATTGATATTTTGACTTTGACTTTGACATCCATAAAGTACGTCACACCAATTTGACCATTTTAAGCCCGCCCCCCCTCCTTGTCACATGTGTCTATGAAGATTGCTATTATTTTATTCCTGTCACTCCCCCCTCTCGCCTCCCTTAACTGTGTGACAAGTAATGTCAGGACTTTTAGGGTGATGTCAAGATTTTTGTTAGGACTATTAAATTTTTCATATAGCAACCCTACCCGTGTCTAGATGAAGTACTCTGCGTTAATGGTAATGTCGCAGTTGATGATCCAACGTGACCTTGATCTGGTGCTAGGACCAGCGGTCGTTGACCCTGCGTTTACGCACTTAAGTAATCTTACGTTTCCAGATTATGTATTGTTTTGCAGAACTACGAATTTTTTGCGCTAATCGGTGTGAATATGGGGGAAGGCGAGGGGAGAGGATAGAGGATAGAATATACATCCATCCATCCCACCTATATAAGTCCTGCTGCTGGGCACAGGCCTCCTCTCAGAACAAGAGGGCTTGGGCCATAGTTCCCATGCGGGCCCACTGCGGATTGGGAACTTCACAATCAGCATTGAATTGCTTCACAGGTTTGTGCAGCTCGTGGTAAATTTCAAATGTATTTCCGCACATGAATTTCGAAAAACTCAGAGGTGCGAGCCGGGGTTTGAACCCACGACCCTCTGCTTGAGAGGCGATAGGTCAAATCACTAAGCCACCATGGCTACAATATACATACTTATACTGAAATTATCTGTTAAGACCTTCATTCCGATAGTATTATAAACGCGAGTTTGTAAGTCTGTTTGTTTGTTACTTTATCACTTCTAAACCTGATTTAGATAAAATTCGGTAAGTATACAGATAGTTTGAGTCCCGGAGAAGGACTTTAGGGTAATTTTTATCCCGAAAAATTGTTTAAGTTCCCGCGGGGATAAACGAATTCTACGCGGCCCGAGTGCATGTCGTGTTTGGGCTTCATGGAATCGTTGTGAGATATACTTTAGCAACAAATCACTAAAAAGTAAAAAAAAAACATAAAAAAGTAGGTAAAACTGAATCCAATAAAAATTACTACAAAAAACTTGAAAATAATTTTCTACTAGCTTGAAGTCAATTTGAAGTCGGTGCATATATGTATAGTTGTACGATGGTGAGGTAAACGACTATACATGGGTCCACTACACATACATATATATATTTCGGTGATCTCGGAAACGGCTCCAACGATTTCGATAAAATTTAGTATGTAGAGGTTATCGGGTATGAGCTTGGTATTATCTCTGGGAAAACGCGTATTATTATTAACGAGTTTTAGCCCGAGCAAAGCTCGGTCGCCCAGGTAGTATATTTCAAACGCAACTATTTCTGCTGACGAAACTTACATGATATAGCATTGTCATTGGAGCATATGTGTTACATTACAATTCAATCTGACCACCGGAAGTGGGTCAAATTTCACTCTAAACATTTGAAATGAACTACTGAACATACGTTACTTACATGAGTCTGGCAAAAATAATGCAAAAAAACTTGAAAAATAGGTAATAATTGAATAGAATTAATCACCTTTTTATTTATCTTATCTTTATAAATTTAATTGAATTTAAAAAAAAAAGTTTTTTTACTAAATAAGTTTTTATCTCCTTCGAGGGCGACTGTACAGAATAATATAACATGTCGGGCTAAACTCGATTTAACACGTGAGTTATCCGGGTCAATATATATTAAATAATACAATTATAATATAATATATATAATTGACCTTACTGTACATCCGTGAATCATAAACAAAAACGAAGCAATATGTAACAAATTAAAATAATGAAGATATTATTAAAAAACTCACCTATTTAAAATCAGCCACCAAACGATGACGCCAGACGAAAACTTAGTTTTTTACTTTATAGCGAAATACAAGAAATATTGTTTCCACTGAAAAACATTTAGCATCTTGCTCTAACCGGAAACTGCCACGTGCTTACACACACATTCGAAAGTAACCGAAAAATTTGAATTTCAAAATTGGAACGCTCCCTGATTGGCCGCGATTCGAATAAAGTGACGCGCAACCGTTTTGAGTGGGTTATCCGTTATCGATAATTTTTCGTTTAACACGTTTCTTTTTCGATAAAACTGGCACGTCTTTTATTCGCGACTGCGCAATGAGGAATGCCGGTCTATCTTGACACTATCAGGTCCGTTTAACGCTAAGGTGGTTATATCAACGACGACGGTAGTGTTGGGACGCTAAACGTCGACACTTGAATAAATAAATATTAGTCATTTCTTTACTATTACAGAAACTGTCTCGTAGTTTTTTTTAATGTTACGTACGTATGCATGATTAAAATAACTCGGTAAATAAAGTTTTTTTTATATTCGACTGGATGGCAAACGAGCAAGTGGGTCTCCTGATGGTAAGAGATCACCACCGCCCATAAACATCTGCAACAGGGGTATCGCAGATGCGTTGCCAACCTAGAGGCCTAAGATGGGATACCTCAAGTGCCAGTAATTTCACCGGCTGTCTTACTCTCCACGCCGAAACACAACAGTGCAAGCACTGCTGCTTCAAGGCAGGATTAGCGAGCAAGATGGTGGTAGCGATCCGGGCGGACCTTGCACAAGGTCCTACCACCTGCAAAGTTAACATTGATATCGAGTTTTTTGACGTTATAATTAATAGCACAATCGGGACTTATCGTTATCACACAAGAATAATAATTACCTTGACGTTTCGACCACATTACAGTGACCATGGTCACGAGTAGATTCCTACCTCTTGAGTTGCAAATATTCAGGTCTGATTGACGACGCTTGCCTTCGAAACGACGAAGCCGTGGTCAACGGACACAAAAATAAAAAAAACCCGACCCATTAAAAATACTAAAAAGAAGAAAACGAGTCGTGGTCCATATTGTTACAATACCCGTGCTGGCCTAGTGGTTTGACCTATCGTCTCTCAAGCAGAGGGTCGTGGGTTCAAACCCCGGCTTGCACCTCTATGTTTTTCGAAATTCATGTACGGAATTACATTTGAAATTTACCACGAGCTTTGCGGTGAAGGAAAACATCGTGAGGACACCTGCACTAACCTGCGAAGCAATTCAATGGTGCGCGTGAAGTTCCCAATCCGCACTGGGCCCGCGTGGGAACTATGGCCCAAGCCCTCTTGTTCTGAGAGGAGGCCTGTGCACAGCAGTGGGATGTATATAGGCTGGGATGATGATTGTTACAATACAAAATATTTTTTGAGTTACCCGACATATTTTTTTTCGCGGACGCCATTTTGAATAACATATTATAAGGTCTACCTAACATGTTAAAATTCGACTTAACTGCAACGTGGACCAAAGAAATGGACATACATACCCACATACAAACATACATACATGCGCTCGAAAAACAGTACAGCCGTAGGTAATGCGTCCTGCAATCAAAAATAACACGGTGTATATGTCGGCGGCCGACCGTAAAATCCGCCACAACACAAAAATCCTAGGCATGTCAAATTCAAAAATTCAAAATTCAAATTCAAATCATTTACTTATTCAGTAAATAGGCCGCAATGGGCACTTTTACACGTCATTTTTTAAACTACCTACATGATATTATATACGCCTAATAGTTGCCCAGGCATATCACAATGTGCCTGAGAAACAATACGGCAGATCGATTAAAGCAACGCATTCGTCGATATTCCTAGCTCTATACCGGGCACATCGTGATATGCCGAAAAAAAGAAACATTTAGGTACGACGAGCGAAGCGAGGAGTGGTTAGTATGAAATGTGACCACAACGCACGAGGCGAGCGAGCGAAGCGAGCGTGCCGCGGCAACGGCCGGCGAAGTGCCAGAACCGGTATGTCAGCGTTAGTCATTTTTAGTCATTAGTCGTTTATTGCAACCATAGTATTATACAGATCTTAATACTAAGTAGGTACATTTAGTTTCATATGGGCCCTGGGCAGGCATGGCAATGTCACATAAATTATCTAATACAAAATAATCATAACAATATTTATACAATATCAAATTTATATTAAAGTAAATATTTTATGTCAAGTTCTATCATTATCATTAAAAAGTTCGTCTACAGTAGTTCGTTTCATGATATGCCTAGGAATTTCATGATCTGCCTAAACTCTGGCCAAATCATGAAATGACAGCGTTTCATGATATGCCTAGGAATTTCATGATCTGCCTAAACTCTGGCCAAATCATGAAATGACAGCGTTTCATGATATGCCTAGGAATTTCACGATCTGCCTAAACGTCACTAGGCAAATCGTTAAACGTGCCTAGGAATTTCATGATCTGGCGGATTTTACGAGCGGCCGCCAACAAATATATTAAGACAGCTTACCTAGATAAACAGAAAATCACGAGCAGAAAATATAAAGAGTTATTTAAATAATACGTCAGCAAAATAAACAATTTTTTAAAACACGCGCGCAAGCGTTGCGCTTGTTAACATTGTCATACGTTAGCAAAAATATATTGTTCTTTTGCAGAACAATTTTACACAGAATGATGACGCAAATGTAGGTCAACTTACCTTGGTCAATGAGGACGGACACCCTTACTCATACTCGTATTATTCGTGACATTACATGCGTATGAAGTGACATGTCCATGTAGAATAATAATAATAAAAATAAAAACAGAAATAGAATTCGCGCTGTCATCGTTCATCCACCATTACATCTCATATTTCGTTTTCTAGATTTTTTACCGTACAACGGCAAAACCTACTAGACACTGGCAATATTGTCCTCCAATGGACAGCGCCCTATTTTCCAAAAAAAAAAACAGCAACAATAATAAAAATAAAATAAAAATTGTTACGTATGCATGTCACGAAATGGTCCCAAATCAGCAATCTGCCGGTCTTGCGAACGGCGCTGGTCTTCCTTTGGGACCATCTGGTCATTATACATTTAAAAAAAGTACAGTTAAGTGAGACCGATACAATTTTTAGTTTAAAAATATAAAAATACTTTCCTATTTAAATAAAATAAAAAGAAATACTAACATTACAAAATGGGTTGCCAGCATATAAAAAAAAAATGGGAGGGCTGACATCCTTACTCATACTCGTGTTATGTACTAGCCGTCCATGCGTTATGTACTAGCGTATGCCCGCGACACTGTCCATGTAGAATTCATTTATCGCTATCCCTCGGGAAATATCCAATTATCCAGGATAAAAACTATCCTATGCCCTTCCCAAGGACTCAAACTATATGTACCTATACCGATTTATTTTTATTTCTTTCTCTTTGTTTGCTATTGCTATTACTGATTGACATATAATAATATTTTCGGATTTTAAGTTTAATATAAAATTTGACTTGTAATTTTGTAAGGGTGATCAATATTATTTATTAACTTAACTAATTTATTACTATCGATCTGACATTTGTAGTAACTTCAACATTTTTTTATTTATTTTTTGTTTTTATAAATAAACAATATTAATCCTTATGCTCAAATAATAATAATAACAATAATATAGTTTCAGCAATTAGATAAACGTATGCTTTCTAAATGTTTACATGCTTAGTTATAGAAAGTATTGGACATAAAATATTTAATTTACCACCTTTCATTAATTTCATTTAGACGGCCAGATGGCCTAGTGGTTAGAGAACCTGACTACGAAGCTTGAGGTCCCGGGTTCGATTCCCGTGTCGGGGCAGATATTTGTATGAAAAATACGAATGTTTGTTCTCGGGTCTTGGGTGTTTAATATGTATTTAAGTATGAATTTATTTTGAACATGAAACTACCAAGAGACTCACTCATATTAATATAATGACCCGGGCAGCCGCTGAGTCGCGTTGCTCCGAAGACGAAGGGCTACGGATTAGCCCGAAACATGTCGAGCTAAACTCGATTTAAGACGTGAGTTATCCGGGTCATTATATTTAATATGAATTTATTTATCTATATAAGTATGTTTATCCGTTGCCTATTATCCATAGTACAAGCTTTGCTTAGTTTGGAACTAGGTCTATTGGTGTCAAGTGTCCCATGATATTATTATTATTATTAATTAGTTCAAGTATTTTTAAATTATATAAATTTTTAATCATAAGGAAAAATTGCATATTAGGAAAATAAATATTAAAATAGTTCCAACAGCATTTTTTCAGTCCATTTACATGTCTTAAGGGATGGGGTGTAAAAAAATGGACCACCGGGCCACCTGGCAACATTCAATTCATTTTCTGGGTTCAAAACTATTCACAAAATGCGGTCCTCAGATTTTGCATACTGAACTTCCTTTGCCGCCTTTTAAATAAACATAAATTAAAGACTCCAAATAACCAATCATAATTTGATTGCTTAGTAGCGACATCTCTTGTCTGGGTGAGCGGTTGGTTCCGATAGAATGTGACGTCTCTCGATGAGAGCGAAAACATAGATGTCGCTAGTGCTGCTGCATAAGTAGCGTAGTAGAAATAAGCAACCTGAGATATGTATGCATAGGAAAAATTCGTGTCTAAATTCCTGTCCAGCGGTGGTGTAGGGGTTATAGCACGCAGCACGGATTGCTGAGGACCTGGGTTCGATTCCCAGCGCTGGTCTCTTTTTCTGGTTTTTCTGTGCATCCATGTCTCAGTTTGTATTTTCGATATACGTAGGTGTACAAATATTACACGTGTCAGAAGAAAGAAAATGGTAGGTATGCTAGCCCACAATTTAGCATGCAAAATTTTCATCTAATTGCAAATCAATACGCTAGTAGTACCTAATAATTCAATTTTTAGGATTTTTTATCCCGGAAAATTACAAAATTATAACGATAAATGAATTTTTCGCAGACGGAGTCACGGGTACTAGCTAGTTATACGTAAACACGTTATTTTTTACAACTAAGTACTTACATAAAGCGACACCCCAGCGAATTAACGTGTAATATCTTAATCAAATATGCAAACATGATACATTAGAAATAACGTGCAATCCCACTAACATTATAAATGCGAAAGTTTGTAAGTCTGTTTGTTTGTTACTTCGTCACGTGTAACACTGAAATGATTTAGAGATGAAATTCGGTATACACATAGTTTGAGTCTCGGAGAAGGAAGGACATAGGATAGTTTTTATCTCGAAAAATTGCATATTTCCCGCGGGATAGCGATAAACGAATTCTGCGCGGGCGCAGTCGCTGGTAATGGCTAGTATAAAATAAATAACAAGGAACAAACGCTTAAAGTAGTTTTACACAAAATTCCTCAAGGTTCCACCATTCGTTGATACAGGTTTGTTATTGTTTGAACAGATGAGACCTATGTGTACGAGTAACATAGATATTATTTTATTACTGTGATAATTCTTGTTTCCCTAGAAAAAATATTTACATTGTCTTAAAATAACTTATTTATTGTTATATTTACTTTAGAAAAATCAGGTGGTCCGTTAAACATGAGACGTAATTAAGCAATAATAAAATGTGTAAAAGCAAAACATGTTTGTTCGCGGGGCCCGTCGAAAGGCGGTCTCTCAAGCAGAGGGTCGTGGCTTCAAGCCGGGGCTCGCAACTCTGAGCCTTTCAGAGTTTATCTGCGATATTATGTATAGCCGTGGTGGCCTAGTGGTTTGACCCATCGCCTCTCAAGCAGAGGGTCGTGGGTTCAACCCCGGCTCGCACCTCTGAGTTTTTCGAAATTCATGTGCGGAGTTACATTTGAAATTTACCACGAGCTTTGCGGTGAAGGAAAACATCGTGAGGAAACCTGCACAAACCTGCGAAGCAATTCAATGGTGTGTGTGAAGTTCCCAATTCGCACTGGGCCCGCGTGGGAACTATGGCCCAAGCCCTCTCATTCTGAGGGGAGGCCTGTGCCCTGCAGTGGGACGTATATAGGCTGGGATGATGATGATGATATGTAGTGCCAGTAGAGTTGAGGTCACGCGCACAAGAACATGTAAAAAATAAAAAATAGAAATAGAAAATATTTATTTCGCACTTCGCAAATTACACAAACAGAAAACAAAAAAAAACATGTCATGTGTCATGTTGACAGCGGAATTTGTCATTCACTCATTCATTTAGTTCATTCTCCTTTTATGCAATCAGTTCTTCATGTAGAGCTGTGTGTGTAATCATTCACTCATTCATTCTCGTGGTACTACCTATACATATGGTCTTGACCTTTAATGGAGAAGAAAACTATCGTATCCAATAGCACACACATGCGAAGAAAATATCTTAAGTTTTCTAGGATGGTCCATATTATATTTTTTATCGACAGTAGACTTATAATATAGCTCATTCCTGTAGATAGATATATTTTTTATTTTTGCATTTTTTTTAAATAAATTGAAATTTAATTTCGGCAAACCACACGTTTCGTAAAATTAATCGGTTTTGTGCCTCGGTCTGTTTGATTTAAAAAAAGAGGTCGTATTGAAAGATGTCAGTTATCAAATGTCTTTGTACACTTAGTTTATCTCTCCGATTTCAACAAAATTTGGGAGGTAGACTCAGTCCATGATTCCGAGCTGGAAAAACAGGGTCTCCAGATGTGTCCCCAAAATATTGTTGGATGTGTTTTTTTTTATTCGACTGGATAGAAAACGAGCAAGTGGGTCCCTGATGGTAAGAGATCACCGTGTCCGTTTTGTTACGAATTTTTCTTAATATTTTTCGTAACAAAACGGACACGGTGATCTCTTACCATCAGGGGACCCACTTGCTCGTTTTCTATCCAGTCGAATAAAAAAAAACACATCCATACAATATTTTGGGGGCACATCTGGAGACCCTGTTTTTCCAGCTCGGAATCATGGTCTGAGTCTACCTCCCAAATTTTGTTGAAATCGGAGACATAAACTCAGGGGTACAACGGTAGATAGAAATGCCCACGTACACACGTGTACGAGTACGTACGGCGACATTGGACAACTGATAGCTGTCAATACGACCTCTTTTTTTTAATCAAATAGACCAAGGCACAAAACCTATTAATCTCACGAAACGTGTGGTTTGCCGAAATAAAGTTTCAATGTATTTTTACAAAAAAAGGCAAGTGAAAAAAAAATCTATCTACAGGAATAAGCTACATTATAACTAAGTCTATTATCGATAAAGAATATAATATGGACCATTCCAGAAAACTGAAGGTAGCCAATTGTGTGGGTGAAGTTCCCAATCAAGTAGGATAGCGACTACAGCTAAAGCCATTTACATTCTGATAGGAAGCCTATTTATAATATACATTATTAAAGTTTTAATTTTAAGCTGAGTTAAAATACTTTTATCAATATATTAAATAACATTTTGACATGCACTGTTTGGATTCATTTAAAATTTCGGTTCCTTTTATCTTTAATGTCTAGTCTACTATTGTTTCTGATATCCTGTCAATCGTTCAAAGGTTGATTGTAAGAAATCCCTTTAAGGGATAAGTCAATTTATCGTGTTTTATGTACAGTAAAGAGTTATACAATACAATAATTTGTTAGTATCAATTTGACAGTGGGATAATTTAATAAGTATTATTTTTTGATTGCATACACGGTTTACACCTCTCCATTTCTTCCGTGGATGTCGTAAGAGGCGACTGAGGATTTAGGTTAAGGTATACCGTAGGCGACAGGCTAGCCCTGTCACTATTGTACCGTTTTTGTCAAACTTAAAACCTAAAATTGCTAAAAGTGGCTCCGAAGCAGTAACGTTTCGTGTGCTATGCCTACCCAATTTGGGAATACAGGCGTGATGTTTGTGTGTATGTGTGTGTGCATACTCGGTCGTTCTCGTTAATCTGTACACCCCTCTAATTACCATTTCACTTATTTTCCTGCAAAAATGACACGCTAATAAGACAAAGTGCGCAGAAAAAAGGATGGCGCCATTCAAGGACTCCGGGCTAATTACCGTGTCACTAATGCAAATAAAAACGGTAGGGTAATTAGACTGGTGTGTACACAGATGAATAAGAATCACCGTAAAATAATATTTTTGTGCTCGAGTACAATAAATATTCAACGCAGGCGCAGCTATTTGCTTCTTATAGTCAAAATACCACCAACGGGACTTATCACGCTAACACACACGAGTAATATTTACCTCGATGTTTCGGCAACATTACAGTGGCCGTGGTCAGGAGTAGACTGAAGTGTGGGGTGTCAAGTCTGCCTAGCAGCACTTGATTACCAATAGTACCGGCACTCGTATCACGAACTACCCGCACTGGGTCATTTCTATTTGTCTCCCCATCACACCGACACACAACACTAACAACGTCCGATCGTCCCTCAGAACATTCATCCCGACGCCGACACTTATAAATAACAGGATTCCACGAAGATGAAAGGTTATATCCATCGTCCCGGTTGAAATTTTTATGTTTTTTTATTTTAACTCTGCACGTACAAATGCTCGGCTCTTATAAGTCAGCCTTATTTACCTGGCGATTTTTAACAGCTGCAATATATTCCTTGACCCTATATCTGCTTCGTAATCAGGTTCTCTAACCACTTGGCTATCCGCATGTCAAAATTATAAAACTACCTCAATATGCGTATTGAATATAGACTGAAATATAATAGTAAATTGTGTCTTAAGGGCGGTAAATAAGGAATTACGAACGAGAGTCTATTAGAAAGTCTTTAATGAGTCGATGTTCGTAATTCTAGTACCGCCCGTGCGACATACAATGTTTTTCATCACAGTTGCGGGTAAAATTTTATATTTCTAAAAGAAAAAATATAATCCCTCCAAATATTGGCGATACCTTAGGCTGCGCTCTTGGTAGCGCCGCCCTCCCCCTCCCCCTCCCGCAGCAGGCGTCGCAACGTGCGTGTGCGTGTGGTCCTGCAGCAGCGCGCGCAGCAGCATCAGTAGGCACATTGACTCATTTACCGACCTTGGGCTTCATGACAAGAAAATTAGTACGGGCAATGACTCATTTACCGACCACGGGTTTCATGACAAGCACATTAAAGTCGAGGGTTTTATTGGGGGTTGCAACCAAGGTAGCCTGCATGTTACGACACTGTTTACGAGCAAGTGTGATGAAAACAATGATGAAACGCAGCGTATACCTAGTACCATCCACGAAGACGCGTGATGTTGTCAAATTTAGTCATTAACGACATTGTAATCCGCCGTGAAGCCGTGGTGGCCTAGTGGTTTGACCTATCGCCTCTCAAGCAGAGGCTCGTGGGTTCAAACCCGGCTTGCACCTCTGAGTTTTTCGAATTCATGTGCGGAATTACATTTGAAATTTACCACGAGCTTTGCGGTGAAGGAAAACATCGTGAGGAAACCTGCACAAACCTGGGAAGCAATTCAATGGTGCGTGTGAAGTTCCCAATCCGCACTGGGCCCGCGTGGGAACTATGGCCCAAGCCCTCTTGTTCTGAGAGGAGGCCTGTGCCCAGCAGTGGGACGTATATAGGCTGGGACGATGACATTGTAATAAGAACCAGGGCACGCGTCATCGTGAATGACTCTACCTATATGTAGTCATGCTTATTCCATTAAGTACTCGTATCGTACGATGATCAGATGATTTCAATTCAGCACAATTGAACGCTGACGCGTGACAAAAAGTTGATGTGATACCTAAGGCAAGGTTAAATGAGCCATCTTGCTTGACACGGTTTCAGATACACCTTTATATCAGAATAAAAAAAAAATAATACTCTATGGATCATCATCCAAGCCTATACGTATATACGTCATACTGCAGGGCACAGGCCTCCCCTCAGAATGAGAGGGCTTGGGCAGTAGTTCTCACGCGGGCCCAGTGCGGATTGGGAACTTCACACACGCCATTGAATTGCTTCGCAGGTTTGTGCAGGTTTCCTCACGATGTTTTTTTTTTATGGTAAGCGATTACCGTCGCCCATGGACACCTGCAACGCCAGAAGAGGCACAAGTGCGTTGCCAGCCTTTAAGGTAGGAGTACGCTCTTTTCTTGAAAACTTGAACTGTATTTAAAAAAAACTAACTATCGATATAAATTGACCCCAACACTATATACGTATACGTCGCGTTTGTGGGTGTGTCAGATAAAGACTGCACTTGGATTTAGCCGATAAGCGAGATAACATATCATTGGTTCAATTATGCCGTGGACGAATCAGATTACCAGATCTGGACATAATTGTTTAATAAATAATAATAATAATAATTTCTTTCCAAAAATCATTTAACATTTAACTATTTTATTTGTATTAAATATAATGACCCGGATAACTCACGTCTTAAATCGAGTTTGTCGCGCGAGCAGAGCGGCGGCGCGCAGTGCGCGTGTTGCAGCAGCCGCTGAGTCGCGTTGCTCCGAAGACGAAGGGCTACGGATTAGCCCGAAACATGTCGAGCTAAACTCGATTTAAGACGTGAGTTATCCGGTCATTATATTTAATATGAGTGAGTCTCACGGTAGTTTCATATTTTATTTGTCGTCAAAAATGTTTGGATTTGTTAGTTTTTAGGGTTTCGTACCCACGCTCCGGCAGAGAGAGACAGACAGACAGCCAGACAGACAGACAGCGGAGTCTCAGTAATAGGGTTCGTTGACACCCTTTGGGTACGCGCTCTTACGTCAAAGTCGTAAAATGTCCAGGTGCCCAGGTCGTAGAATGTCCAGGTAGTACAATGTCAAGATCGTAAAATAACCAGATAGTAGAACGTCAAGGTCGTAAAATAACCAGGTAGTAGAATGTCAAGGTCGTAATTAGTAAAGATTGACATTTTACTACTTTGACATTTCGCGATTTGGACCACCCGAGACTTGGACGTGGCACGACTTAGACGATGTAAGACATGGACCTCTTACGATGTGGACGCAATTTCGACACTGGACATTTTACGACTTTGACGTAAGAGCGCGTACCCAAAGGGTGTCAACGGAACCCTATTACTGAGACTCCGCTGTCTGTCTGTCTGGCTGTCTGTCTGTCTCTCTCTGTCTGTCTGTCCGTCTGCCCGTCTGTCACAGGGCTCTATCTCTTGAGCTAGGCACTTGAAATTTTCACAGATTATGTATTACAGTGGCCGCAACAACAACAAATACTAAAAATAAAATAAAGTTACAAATTAAAGGGAGTCGTCATACAAGAAACGTGTTTTATTCAGCGGTTTTTGATTGCTAGGCTGCCAAGATGACGGCCGTCAGTTGCTAGGGGCAACGCCCTTTGACCCTATTTGTTTAATGTTTAACTACTTATTAATTTGCGATTTTATTAGTGCTATTTTATAAAACCTCCGATAATTATAATAATTGTCTCTAAGACCGTGGTTTATTTTTTTGTGCAGCATTAAGACTAAATAACAATTTATGATCCACAAACCTCCGACACACACTACACACACTTCACAAAAGCCAACTTCAATAAAGCACTCACAGCCGCTATATTTAATGTTTTTTACACAAAAAAATACCGTTATTATTCATACTAAGTAACACTATTTATTTACAAGGTCAAATTTTAAAATCAGGTTAAGATTTATTCACTAATTCATAATAAGTACGCGCCGTTCGGCCGAATTACTGCGTTCAGCCAATTTTTTTTTTGGCGCATGGCAAGAGTCTAAAGCGCTATCAATCTCCGACAGGGCGACAGCCAAAGAGGATGAGAATTTAAAATTGTTCTTTATTCAAAATACTTGCACCTAGTGCTTACATTTTGGTGATATGTTTTTATTAATTTGTAATGTAATGTAATTATGTTTGTTCAGGTGGAATTAATTAATTTAATTAAGATTGTTTTTTTGGAATCTTTTTGTATTTTTTATTTCAATTCCAAATTGTCATCCCGTAAAACCTAAATTGAAAATACAAACTGAAATATAGATGCACAGAAAAAGCAGAAAAATAAGACCATCACTGGGAATCGAACCCAGGTCCCAGGTCCAGGTCCCAGTAAATATTAAAATATAACGTTTTAAACTTTCGTGATTCTCACTCATAGTCAAAATACCATATACGGGACTTATCACGCTATTTTTACACAAGTAATATTTCGCGCTGCTAGGCAGACTTGACACCCCACACTTCAGTCTACTCGTGACCACGGCAACTGTAACGTTGCCGAAACGTCGAGGTAAATATTACTTGTGTAAAAATAGCGTGATAAGTCCCGTTTATGGTATTTTGACTAAAATATTAAATATTTCAACTTAAATTTGAAGTGGATATCTTCAACCGATTGAGCTGAAATTTTGCATGCATGTATAAATCCGATGACAATGCAATATTATTATGAAGTAGAGCTGATCTGATGATGAAGTTAGATGTTGGCCATAGGAACTCTGTAATAAAACGACACGACCGCATCGATTTTGGTCTCATTTGATTCGTCTTGACGACTACCTACTTTGGTAACCAGTGGCAGAAAGTACCGCCAACAAAAAAGCTTGTATTAGATTTTTTACAAAAAATTATTACTGAACTTGTTTTTAAAACATTGTACGGAGGTGCGGAACCCTTCATGCGCGAGTCGCTCGCACTCGCACTTGACCGATTTTTAAGTTTATGTCTATATTTATGTTGTTATTGTATTTTATGTTTTAATTGTTAAAATAATGTGACAAGGCGGTTTTACCCAACTGCCCGAATGAGGGTTATGTTTTACGAATATGTGTATATTATATGTGTGTCCATTTCTTTGGTTCTCTCTGCAGCTGCTGGACAAACAAGGAAACGGCTGGACGGATTTTAACAAATGAAATAAAATACGTAATATTTTAATACTTATGGCGTCCACAATAAATATATATAGCCAAAGCCAAGGGATTTAAAAAGAATCCCACTAATATTATAAATGCGAAAGTTTGTTAGTCTGTTTGTTTGTTGCTTCATCACGCCTAAACCACTGAACCAATTTAGATGAAATTCGGTATAAAGATGGCTTGATTCGCAGGGATGGACATAAGATAGTTTTTATTAACTGCATTGTTCCCGCGGGATAGCAATTACCGAATTCTACGCGGACAGAGTCCTTGAGAGACCTTGTATATTTACGTTTTTTTCTTTTTTTTTCTTTTTTATTCGACTGGATGGCAAACGAGCAAGTGGGTCTCCTGATGGTAAGAGATCACCACCGCCCATAGACACCTGCAACACCAGGGGGATTGCAGATGCGTTGCCAACCTAGAGGCGTAAGATGGGATACCTCAAGTGCCAGTAATTTCACCGGCTGTCTTACTCTCCACGCCGAAACACAACAGTGCAAGCACTGCTGCTTCACCGCAGGATTAACGAGGAAGACGGTGGTAGCAATCCGGGCGGACCTTGCACAAGGTCCTACCACCTACCACATGTTTTTTACTTGCAATACATTATGACTAATTACATTATGACTTTAAATGGAACCATTTTTGTAATCTTTTCTTTAACTTGCCCTCTTAATTTATTTATTTATTTGGGTCAAATCTTGTAAGCTAAATTTGACCCACTTCCAGTGGTCCGTTTGACTTGAAATTTGACATACTTATGTAAAACTGGTGACAATACAATAATCTGGTAGTGAAATCCTGGTAGACCGGCCAGGATCGTCTCCGCAGAACGGAACTCCTCAACGGTTAATGGCATCGACTTGAAATTTGGTACGGAAATGTAGCTTGGATGACAATGCAAGTACAGTCAACAAAAAGTACAGTCAGCAAAAAAGCTTGTATTAAAAATGTAATTTTTAACCAAAAACTTATTATAGCATGGACTTTTTATAAAACAAATGAGCGGCGGTAGCTTCAACCAATCGCAGAACGCATTACGAGTACAGCGGTAAAAGATGGTCCATGTGTGTACTAATGGGTTTCTTTATCTGCGTTATTAGAGATCCATGGCTAATGGAAAAGCTTAACACGTTCGCCGGCGGTACCCATGATATGTAATGTTTTTTTTCGACTGGATGGCAAACGAGCAAGTGGGTCTCCTGATGGTAAGAGATCACAACCGCCCATAGACACCTGCAACACCAGGGGGATTGAAAGAAAGAAAGAAAGAAAGAAACATTTATTCGTGACAAACATAAGAACAATGGATACAAAAAAATAAAGAAAAATATAGTTTTAATAATGCCACGAAATGGTCCCAAATCAGCAATCTGCCGGTCTGCAGATGCGTTACCAACCTAGAGGCCTAAGATGGGATACCTCAAGTGCCAGTGATTTCACCGGCTGTCTTACTCTCCACGCCGTAACACAACAGTGCAAACACTGCTGCTACACGGCAGGATTAGCGAGCAAGATGGTGGTAGCAATCCGGGCGGACCTTTCACAAGGTCAACCACCTGAATGTACTGGAATGACAGTTTTTTTTTTCGAGTACTGCCTTTTCGCAACGTAACGTGTGGCAACCTGTTTCATTTCGCAAACTCCAAAACTGTAAATATTTCGGGATTAATTACAGGC
Source organism: Choristoneura fumiferana (assembly GCF_025370935.1). NCBI lineage: Eukaryota > Metazoa > Arthropoda > Insecta > Lepidoptera > Tortricidae > Choristoneura > Choristoneura fumiferana. The sequence continues at coordinate 11,072,789 of NC_133500.1, forward strand.
CCATCGTGTAGAACCCTTTAGGTTAGGTTAGGTTACTTTTATAAAAATTCTGATACATAGTTTCAGAAATATTTAACAGTTGGAAAATGAAAAGTTGCAAAATGAAACAGGTTGCCGAACGTTTTTCGCCGAAACATTAGTAAACCATTTTTTTTACATACAAAATGAAACAATTCAAGTAGTATTAGTAGTCGTGTTATTATTTTTAACTTATTAATCTAATGTTAGTAGGGTTAGTTATCTCTCTGTGATGCGGATCCCGTTTGAGTGAAGGCCTCCTCTTTCTCTTTCCACAATTCTCTATTTCTGGCGAGGGTCATCCAGTCACGCCCCGCTTTTTCAACAATATCATCAGGCCACCGTTTTGTTGGTCTGCCGACATTTCTTTTTCCTGATGGGCGATGGCCCCTTCCAACTCGTTGCTTTTATGGTCCATCTATTGTCTTGGAATCTCGAAATATGACCAGTCCATTGCCATTTCACTTTTAAAGCCTGTGTTAAGGCATCAATTAGTTTCGTTTTTTTCCTTATAATTTCTTATTTTTTTTTTATTCGACTGGATGGCAAACGAGCAAGTGGGTCTCCTGATGGTAAGAGATCACCACCGCCCATAGACATCTGCAACACCAGGGTATTGCAGATGCGTTGCCAACCTAGAGGCCTAAGATGGAATACCTCAAGTGCCAGTTATTTCACCGGCTGTCTTACTCTCCACGCCGAAACACAACAGTGCAAGCACTGCTGCTTCACGGCAGGATTAGCGAGCAGGGGTGGGGATGGATTTCTGACCTTATTTTATATATTTTCCTGATTTTTAGTACACTTCTTTCCATTGATCTCTGTGTTGTTGTCTCTATTTTTTCTTTAACTTTATGTGTGTATACGAATATTAAATTATACCGTTGTGTCACAATCGTTAATTTTTTTAGTCGCTTTAATTTTTAGTCGCATTTCACCTTGATCGTGTATTATAGAAAAAAGTAGTATTTATAGTATATACTTGGGCCAATCAACTATTTTACCGACACTTTGGGCGTCTCCTGCGTTACCAAAATTGTCTCTGGCGTTACCAAAAAATCGTACTTCCAACAAGATATTTCACGGTTTAATAGGTTGAACTTACGTAGGATGGCATGTATTCATGTACACCATCTATTAAATTACAGAAAAAACATGTTTACTTACAAAAATCTGCAATTGTTTGAAAAATGTCGCGGAGAGATTAGTGTCGGTAAAAAAGTTGATTGACCCACTAGCTTATGCCCGCGACTTCATCTGCGCGGATCTAGGTTATCGCGCGTTGGCGCCCTCTACCCGAATAAAAGGTATCCTATGTTGATCCTTGGGGTCAAACTTCCTATATACCAAATTTCATCAAAATCGGTTCAGTGGTTTCGACGTGAAAGCGTAACAGACAGACAGGCAGAGTTACTTTCGCATTTGTAATATTATAGTAGGGATTGTAGTGCAAACATCAATTAACGCGTCAAATTAATTAGAATCCAAAGCAAACATCGATTGCGGCCAAATGCAAATGCATCTAGGGGTAAATACTACACGAAAAATGAGATGCTACCAATTTATTATACTAACTAGCTTAAGCCCGCGACTTCGTCTGCGCGGATGTAGGTTATCGCGCGGTGGCGCCCTCTACCGGAATAAAAGGTATCCTATGTTGATCCTTGGGGTTCAAAATATCTATATACCAAATTTCATCAAAATCGGTTCAGTGGTTTCGACGTGAAAGCGTAACAGACAGACAGACAGACAGACAGAGTTACTTTCGCATTTATAATATTAGAAGGATAGTAGGATAGTAGGAAGTAGGGATAGTAGGGATGTAAAAAGCTACGCGAAAAATTGCGCCAAGTACAAGATTCTATTGAAATTTTGTTAGTTCGAGATGAAATACAAGGAATTTATGCTTTTGAGGTAAAGAAGTAAAAAATGAAAAATTTACACATGCCTGCCATTTATATCAAGACGGATATGCGAAGAAGCCGTGGTGGCCTAGTGGTTTGACCGATCGCCTCTCAAGCAGAGGGTCGTGGGTTCGAACCCCGGCTCGCACCTCTGAGTTTTTCGAAATGCATGTGCGGAATTACCACGGGCTTTGCGGTGAAGGAAAACATCGTGAGGAAACCTGCACAAACCTGCGAAGCGATTCAATGGTGCGTGCGAAGTTCCCAATCCGCACTGGGCCCATTCTTGTTCTGAGAGGAGGCCTGTGCCCAGCAGTGGGACGTATATAGGCTGGGATGGTGGATATGCCTAATATGCGAATAGGACAACAATTTGACTAAGCAATTGTCACTAAACATTTATATATTTTGTAAACAAAGGGAAACGTTTGGGCCAAAACAAAATGACACGTATTGTGATCTCAATAGCGAGTAATATGCATGTAATAGTACATTGTGTCTTAAGGGCGGTAAACAAGGAATTACGAACGAGAGTCTATTAGAAGCCCGAAGTCGAAGACTGAGGGCTTTAATGAGTCGATGTTCGTAATTCTTGTACCGCCCGTGCGACATACAATGTTTTTCATCACATTTGCGAGTAAAGTTGTATATTTGTAAAAGAAAAACTAATGTTTTTTTCAAAAATTGCCGATACCGCTGACTACGCTCTTGGCAGCGCCAGCCTCCGCGCCGCCGCCCCCCCCCCCGCCTGACCATGCGCCCGACGTGCGCGCGCCGCGCTCCTGCAGGCCAGCACGACCAGCACGCCATGCAGTATCACACTCATTGACCGACCTTGGGCTTCATGACAAGAAAATTAGTACGGGCAATGACTCATTTACCGACCACGGGTTTCATGACAAGCACATTAAGGTCGAGGGGGTTGCAACCAAGGTAGCCTGCATGTTACGACACTGTTTACGAGCAAGTGTGATGAAAAAATGTTTGGTTAAATTGACAATTAATGTATGGCAATACCAATTTTAAACAATTTGGTACAATTATTACCTCTGTTGCTACTTGATGCAATTTTGTTTCCATTCATAAACTGTCACTAAGTCCCACTGCTGGGCACAGACCTCCTCTCGGAATGAGAGTGCTTGCACACACAACGAGGAGTGCGCGTGTTGCGGCAGCCGGGTCGCGTTGCTCTTAGGAAGAAGGGCTACGAATTAGCCCGAAACATGTCGAGCTAAACTCGATTTAAGACGTGAGGTTATCCGGTACAATATAATTTAATACAAGAACGTATGTTTAATTTGTATTCATAAAAATACATTAAAATTAGACTAATTTAAAAATATTAAAAAAAGTAATACAAACTAATAACTAAACTATAATAGAACGTATTGTATACGAATGTTCTTTTAGGATCTAAAAAGATACCTACCTAGACCTCATTATTGTTATCCTCCCAGCTCAGGTATACGCACCATAGCTAGGCACATATTATTTTCTCCTCTCAGAATGAGAGGGCTTGGGCCGTAGTTCCCACGCGGCCACAATGCGGATTGGGAACTTCACCATTGAATTGCTTCGCAGGTTTGTGCAGGTCTCCTCACCATATTTTCCTTCACCATAAAGCTCGTGGTTTTCTAATGTATTTTCGAAAAATGACGAAAACTCAGAGGTGCGAGACCCGGTTTGAACCCACAATCCTCTACTTGAGAGGCCATAGGTCAAACCACTCGGCTTTGATTCTCAGAGACGTATAGGAACCCTCAGTGCGCGGCTCGACTCGCACTTAGCCGGTTTTTACATATATCGACGCAATGTGCCTCAGAATTTTAAATTGCAAATAAGGACTTCTTCAACATCTGTCAGTAAAAGATTCTTAGTATTTGAAATTATAATTTAGTGTTTGAAATGTGTTTGACCGTCTGAGGCAGACAGACGAACTAAATAAGATCCTGAAAAATAAATTTGCCTATTAAATCGCATGGAGCTATGGAGCGGAGTATTCTAGGTGTTCGGAGATCTGATAGAATCAGAAACACTGATCTGCGCTCCAGAACTCAAATTGTCGATGTGGGAATGAAGACCGCCAAATTAAAATGGGACTGGGCGGGACACGTCTGCCGCATGCATCCGGATCGCTGGGCCAAAGTAATCACCGATTGGGTTCCATGCGACGGGCACCGGAGCAGAGGCAGACCTAGGAGGAGATGGCGGGACGACCTGGACCGATTCCAGTCAGATTGGCAAGAGCTGGCCAAGAGTAGAGACGAGTGGAATAAGAAAGGGGAGGCTTTTGCCCTGCAGTGGGACACATTATAAGCTATTAAAAAAAAAATTAAATCGCATTGTGATTGAATCTGATACATACAATACCTAAAACTACTTACCAACAAATGTATTTAGGTGCCCAATGATGCCAATGCCCAAACTACAAAATAACTGAAAACCATAAAGTAGTTTGCTCAGAATCGAGAGTCGAATCGATTACACTACTTTAAATTAGGTTGTGTTTGTGTTTTTAAATCCCTTTTTACTGTGCCCAGTCTAAAAGTTACGACTGCAACAGACGCCAGTTAAATATTTTAGCGAGGTTGCACACTATTTCGATAATTTCATATTTTCCAGTTTGCTGTCAATGCGTGATTTTCCTCTAAAAACGGAAAAGAGCAACTGACGAATACAAATCATGTGCAAATATGGGGTCACGGTAGTGCCCCCGCCAAGTCGAGCAAAACAAAAACAAAGGCACGGCCGTACCATACTTTTCTCGAAGCCATTCAGGCTATTTTCAACATATGTATTACTGCTTGTAACTAGACACGTTGGCACCCTCTCATATCCATGCGACATCTGGCCAGGCGGGTGCAGCGGCGGCCTCCGCTGAGAGCAACAAACGGCGTAAATACGCAGCCCTTGGTGAGGCTTGTATATTTACGCCTTTTGGTGTAGAAACTTTGGGGCCTTGGGGGCCAGAGGCAAAACAGCTCTTCCGCCAGATATCTTCTCGGCTGGTAGATACCTCAAGGGATCGGCGGGCTGGTGCTTACCTTGCACAACGCATCAGCCTAGCTATCCAGAGAGGTAATGCTGCCAGCCTCCTAGGAACGGCCCCCAAAGCAGCAGCCTTGAAGACATTTTCTATTTAGTATAAGTTTGTAAATAGTAAGTAGATTAGATAGTAGTTTTATTTTTTAAAATTTTGTATATGTGTTATAACTCCATAATAAAAAATAAATTGACTAGACAGCGTCTGCGCAAAGTTCATTTAATCGCCACCCCGCAAGAACAATGCAACTTTCCGAGATAAAAACTATGTTCTTTCCCGGGACTCAAACTATGTCGCACCTTAAAAATTAAACTGAAACAATTCGAAATAAACTTTAAATAAAACACAATCTGATTGAATTTACAAATGAGAAAATTTCGAATTATCAAAAAAAAACAAAAAAACAAAATGGTTTATTAAAAGCAAAAACAAATTACAAGAAGGGTTTCCGTTGGTTCCACACCAAGCTAAGCCTGTCACGTGGAAACCTGATTCGGGGTACAAACAATTGATTTGATTAAATCACTAAATTTTAACAAAAATGGCTAAATATATAATATTTTATATATAATATTTTTGCAGGTGGTAGGACCTTGTGCAAGGTCCGCCCGAATTGCTACCACCATCTTGCTCGCTAATCCTGCCGTGAAGCAGCAGTGCTTGCACTGTTGTGTTTCGGCGTGGAGAATAAGACAGCCGGTGAAATTACTGGCACTTGAGGTATCCCATCTTAGGCCTCTAGGTTGGCAACGCATCTGCAATACCCTGGTGTTGCAGATGTTTATGGACGGTGGTGATCTAGGCTCTTACCATCAGGAGACCCACTATGCTCGTTTGCCATCCAGTCGAATAAAAAAAAAAAAAAAAAGTAGGCAGTAGAACGAACAAGTGTGTGTGTGTGTGTGTGTGTGTGTGTGTGTGAATTATTTCAATTTATTTTTAAAAGTGCTATGTGTAAACTGGATTTCAATAAATCGGTTCAGCGGTTTAGACGTGATGAGGTATCAAATTGACTTTCGCATTTACGTAATACTAGTCTATTTGTCGCGACTCCGCCCGCGTAGTATTCATTTATCGCTATCCCGCAGTAACTGTGAAATTTTCCGGAGTGGAAAATATCCTATGTCTTACCATCCTATGTCCTTCCCCGGGACTCAAACTATTTGTATATACCGAATGAGGTAAGAAACAAACCGACTTTCAAATTTACGATATTAGTGGGATCTAGTATGGATAATTCTAAATAGGTATAAGCAGAGCTTAGTTAACACTAGTTAGTTTAATTACATTATCGTATTACGTTCACTTAGAAAGGAATTAGGAACTGTCTGTTGTGGTTTAACGTTTAAAAATAACTTCCAGCGCCCTGTTGAAGTTTCTGTAACTATAATTTCTAGATTCAGCTTGAGCCAGGTAGGTACTTTGCAAATTGAAATACTAAAAATTCCACTGATATTATGCTGAAATTTGTAAGTATGAAAATAAAATTGAAAATAAATTTATTTGGCATTCTTCCACAGAGTTTTTGTACATAGCCCTACAAAACTGTTTTCACAGTTTGTCTGCAGGATACAGTCTCTATAAGAACATAAGTATTAAATAAGTACATTATGTAATTTAGATTTGCATAAATTATTTATATTTTTATAATTATGTTACTGTGTTATGGAAGAGTTTCTAACAAATATTTTTTAAGGTTTACAAAGGTTTACAAAGGTCTTACAAAGTCTGAATTTTAATTCATTACTTAATTAAATTAATATCATGGTCAAGTTACAGAAATGCGTTACTTTAACCTCCCTTAAAAAAATCCTGGCTGCCGGCAACACACTGTAGAGTATCTCTCTAGTTTTGTTGCATTCAAAAATAGTGGGATTCCCTTATATATAATCCCCGTGTGGTGTTAGAATTACACCTCTCCATTTCTTCCATGGATGTTGTAGGAGGCGACAAAGGATATAGGTTAAGGTATACCGTGGGCGACAGGCTAGCAACCTGTCACTATTGTGCCATTTTTGTCAAACTTAAAATCTAAAATTGCTAAAAGTGGCTCCGAAGCGGTAACGTTCCGTGTGCTCTGCCTACCCCATTTGGGAATACAGGCGTGATGTTTGCGTGTGTGTGTGTGTGTGTCATATTATTAACAGTACCTACATTAATTGGCGTCGGCCAATAATTGCCGACAATTGTTTTACTTTGGACAATTCGTTGTTATTGCTACCCGCTGAGCTAGGCCACAGCAGGGGGCAAATGTGTCATTTGATCCCCTTAATAAACGTAGTTTTTTTTTAGGAAAATATGAGTAATCTTTACTATCATCATCCCAGCCTATATACGTCTTATTGCTGGGTACAGGGCTCCCCTCAGAATGAGCCCACGCGGGCCCAGTGCGGATTGGGAACTTCACACACACCATATATTATATATAGGAAGTCATTATAAAACCACATTTAAACAGCTAATGTACCTAATATTATAGCAATCTTAAGTTAGGCTATAGTATATAAGCAGTAGCAGGAAGTATTTAGTAGTAGTTATGTGACACATATATTATTAATCGGTCTTATTTCCTACCTGGATCCTGTAACACAGGGACTCCTAGCACAGGATCCAGAGCCGTAGACTCTTGTTTATAAGTTTTTTGTGCAATAAATTATTTTCAAGTTTTTTCATTTAATTTCTTCTGTATTCAATAATTTTGTTTTACCATAGCAACATACGTCAACATCATATTTGTTATACTATACCCGACAATCAATTTGCGATGAAATAAAGATGATCCGTAGTCAAACAAATGATTGTCATCGTGCATTTGCAATTCTCAGTTCATTTTCTAAGGAAGATGCATTGGAGTCATCGGAATAAAGAAACGAATCATTCGTCAATATAGACACTATAGCATTAGTATAATTTATCTAAAAAAGCAGCTGGTCTAAGTGGCAACTGGTCTAATAACCTAACCAAAAACAAGTTGGAAAACCCCCGACTTTGTCACTTCAATGTTCAATATCTCAAAAACGGCTGAATCGATTTTGATAAAACATAACTAAGAACCATCGCTAGAAAACCAGCTATCAAATAAAAAAACCGCATTCAAATCGGTCCACTGGTTTAAGAGCTACGGTGCCACAGACAGACAGACACACGCACACACACAGACACACATCGAGGAATCGAGTTGTTAGAGACAACTCATAAGCCTAGCTGTGGTTTTATCAAACCCACGCGACCTGAATGTCCAACAACTTGTTTTATAGCATCAAGGAAACAGCACTCCGTGTCAGCATTTTTCCAGATTGTACCGTTATTCACTGCTCCATTGTCGGAAACGCGTAAATTGCTTTAATCAGGACTCATCATGATGCATTATACTGTATTCTATGGAATACTTGCTATGTTATCCCAGGGATTTTATCAACATCAGGAAGCTGCCAACCCTTAATAAGACTTCGCTGTCCGTCTGTCTGTCACCTGGCTGTATCTCATGAACCGTGATAGTTAGACAGTTGAAATATTCACAGATTATATGTGTATAACTGTGGCCGATATGACAACAAATAATAATAAAACGCCCGAAAAAAACGCTGCTTGAAAAGACAATTAAAAAGTAAAAATAATTATGTGCTACCTAGCTGTTGCCCGCGACTTCATCTGAGAAGAATTCGTTATCTCTATCCCGCGGGGACTATGTTGATTTCCCGCAAAATTAGCCTAAGTTAATTTAGTATAAAGTATCTAGTAATATTTTTTTATCTAAGCGTCGTCGGTGTCGGGGGACCGCTAAGATTAACATGAAACTAAATATGATGTATTTTTTTAAAGTATTAACCTTAGCGGTCCCCCGACACCGACAACGCTTAGATAAAAAAAATATTACTAGATACTTTATACTAAATTAACTTAGGCTAATTTTGCGGGAAATCAACATAGTCCCCGCGGGATAGAGATAAACGAATTCTTCGCAGATGAAGTCGCGGGCAACAGCTAGGTAGCATAATTATTTTTTACTTTTTAATTGTCTTTTCAAGCAGCGTTTTTTTCGGGCGTTTTTATTTTTATTTTTGCTGGCGTTTTTTAAGTCGGGGGTTTTTTAATTTTAAATTTAAGTTTTTATTTCATGTTTTTTAAACTTTGATATATATTTTTTAAAGTGTACTAGTGTGTTGGATATCCTGGCTGCAGCATCAGCTCATCTTGTTGCCACCATTGCATTGTATGTAGAATCAAATACTGATCAAAAAGAATCAAACACGACATATCTGCTATTATTTTTTATAGAGTATACTGGTGTGCTGGATATCCTGGCTGCAGCATCAGCTCGTCGTGTTGCCACCACTGCATTGTATGTAGAATCAATTACTGATCAAAACGAATCCAAACACGACATATGTGCTATTATTTTTTATAGAGTGTACTAGTGTGCTGGATATCCTGGCTGCAGCATCAGCTCATCCTGTTGCCACCATTGCATTGTATGTAGAATCAAATACTGATCAAAAGGAATTAAACACGACATATCTGCTATTATTTTTTTCAAGAGTATACTGGTGTGCTGAATATCCTGGCTGCAGCATCAGCTCGTCGTGTTGCCACCACTGCATTGTATGTAGAATCAATTACTGATCAAAACGAATCCAAACACGACATATGTGCTATTATTTTTTATAGAGTGTACTATTGTGCTGGATATCCTGGCTGCAGCATCAGCTCATCCTGTTGCCACCATTGCATTGTTTGTAGAATCAAATACTGATCAAAACGAACCCAAACACGATATGTCTGCTATAGTTTTATTAAGAGTGTACCTACTAGTTTTCTGGATATCCTGGCTGCAGCATCAGGCCGAGAATTCCATAATCTTGCATAGCTATATAGCATACATGGGTGTTTCAAATTTTAGGTCCCAAATATGTTTGAAAGTAAAGTAAATATCCATTATGCGTCTAAGATTCCTACCGCAGCGAACAAAAGAGCTGATGATCTTGAACGGCTGAACCGATTTTGATAAATCATGTCTAAGATCCATCGCTAGAAAACCAGCTTTCAAATAAAAAAAACCGCATTCAAATCGGTCCACCCGTTTAAGAGCTGCGGTGCCACAGACAGACACACAGACACACAGACACACAGACACACAGACACACAGACACACATAGCGGTCAAACTTATAACACCCCTCTTTTTCGTCGGGGTTAAACATAATAAAATATTTAAGGGGAGCTCCCATACAACAAAAGTTTTTTGTCTTTTTTCGCTAATGTCTAATGAATGTTGTATAGATGGTACGGAACCCGAGTCCGTCTCGCACTTGGCCGGTTTTTTCCTTAGCCCATTGAAGTGTCCCACTGTTGGGCTAGTTGATTTTGTATTCAGCCTAGCCTTGTTACCCGCGACTCCGTATGCGTAGAATTCGTTTATCACTATCCCGCGGGAACTATAAAATTTAACGGGATAAAAACTACCAGTGGTTTAAACTAATAAGGTAACAAACAAACAAACAGACTCATAAAGTTTCGCATACATAATATTAGTTGGATTTAATTATTACAAATTTGTATCTTCACAGCTAAAGCTATACCCTAACAAACAAAAAGTTGGAAAAACCCTGACCTTGTCTCTTCAAAGTTCAATACCTCAAAAGCGGCTAAAGTCTTCCCGTCGATAATCGTCGTTTTGCGTCTTTTTCGCTCTTACGCGTGGACATTTTTAGTCAATTTATTTGTAAAATTTGGATCAAATTGAACCGCCTAGTGTGGCATAGTTAAGCTGTAAATATAGAGATAGGCTGTGTACCATTGTCATTTACCTACCGATTGTTATTTTTTCTTTAGATTTTTTAACTTTTCTCTTTTATGTATCTGCGTTTAAAAAACCTAATAATTTAATAGCTACGATAATTGTTTATTTGTTTGTTTGTTTGTTTATACTCTTTATTGTACAAAAAGGAAAAACAAAAAGGTTACATAAATAAAAGTTGTGTTAAGTACAAAGGCAGACTTATCCCCAGGGATCTCTGCCAGCCAACCTTTGAGTGGTAGAGGAGCAATCCAAAAAACAAGGATCGACAAATAGAGCAACACATTTGAATAAATATAAATGCATATGTAAACCTCAAATACCTAACTATATACAATAAATATATAACAATATAAAAAAATTAATATATCTTTTTTTAAATACCTATAGACATAAATACACAATTTTTTTATTTTTACAACTAAATAACACAAGTATAAAGGATAATTACTTACTAAATAATTGGTTTAAAATAAGACCACATCTTCTTCAGTGTTTGTTTGCGAAATATCCGAGTTTAAAGTCCAAATTTTCATTAAAATCGAGCGGCCCCCCATTCCACAACCTAGCCGCATGCACAGAAAAGGATTTGGAGTAGATCTTGGATGAGGTAGAAGCAAATGCTAGAAGGAGATGCTAGAAGGAGATTGGCGCTTGATTGGGGAATTGACTAGCATTATAAAATTTGTAAATGGAAGATTCCGTATAAAAAAAATCCTTAGAAAAATGTTACAAAATTTTTTCGTAATAGGCTGAGTGCGTATTTGGGCGTTCCGACACGCTCTTGGCCTTTGTATTTTTTAGTTTATTTCTTCCCTTGGGAAAAAAGTATAGTTTTGCTTCCTGTTGTCCCTGAGATGAAAAAGAGTTTTGATAGATAGAAAAACACACAACTAAATGATCCCATTAAGGTTCCTTTCTTTTGAGGGCCTTAAAAGCATAGAAAAACATAGCGTTGCTATGACATAAGTATCTACCTTGTTCCTTCCCCATTGTATGTTTCTTCTCCCGGAAAATAAAACAAGATTATGGAAATACAAGATACTTTGACTATGTTATTCATCTTTGTCGACCGGAGTACTTAACTGTGAAATACGATATTCCATTTAATATACTCCTAGCTATTTTAGGCTCCTGCGTCAGTCCTTTGTTATTGTATATCTATTCTAATAAAGACCTTACTGGTATTGGAATCTGGAGGAGTTATACACCGTGTTTTTTTTTATTTTTGGCTCAGTTCATTACCTACCTGATAATGATAATTAAGTTAATCGTCAAATTGAAAAAAAAAAACTTTTTTTCGAGAATAAAAATCTTTTTTTCATGCATTTAAGCTTCACAGGCATTGTTTATAGTTAAATTGTAAAAAGAGACATAAAAAAAACCACAATGTTTAACTTTCTTTTGGTATTAAAACGGATTAGTTATTGACTTTGAAAAAACGTCATAAAAGGTCCTTTACGCTGTTTTATTTCGTATAATTAGGTCATTAGTCGTATCATTTGACCTGTACAGTATCCCCTTAAAGTTATCAGAAATCAAAAATAACACAGTATTATAAAAGCTAAAAGTTTTATAAAATATTCGTGGATATTTAGTAATTCTGTCTAATTTCTAACTCTACTACACTTATAATTTGTATTTGTCAGTAGCACTTCGACGCTTTTTATAATAATAATAACCTCTTTATTCAGACAATTACATAGGTCATGTTATTAATTACAAAATCTTACACCTCTACACCTTACACCACATAAGGAAATAAAAGGTTTTAGAGGAAAATCAAACTGACAGAAAAACGGCCCGTCGGTATTAAATTATCTTAATATGTACTATGCATGCAAACTTGCTAAAACATGAAATTGGCGCAAATGCTTTCGTCATTTTTAAACAGGTGACAGTAAAAAAAGGATTCAAAAACACGAACACACCCTGATATAAAACATATTATGTAATCGATTTTTCCCTCGATTCTGAGCAAACTACTTCCTAGTTTTCAGTAATTATTGTATTTCTGAGAAAATGTCATATCAAATGACCATTATGTATTTCGTACACTCTTTAAACTTTATGTATTTTAATACTTACCCAGTCCGCACACAGCGCACAGTTTATCAGTTTTCAAAAGCTGTTAGTAAAAGTTTTTCAAAAGCTCAAAATCCCCGAGGACGCCCACGTGTCGTCCCCCAAGGTTACCCAAACGGGAAGTTTCACATTATGGATGCAAGTCAGCTTTCCCACGAGTTTTCGGGGAGCTTTCCCGAGTTTAGCGTCCTTACAACTTTTTGAATGAGGGTATTGTTTCAATTAGGTATGTAATATTAAGAGTGAATTCCAAGTAATAATAATAAATATCATGGAACACTTGACACCAATTGACCTAGTCCCAAACTAAGCAAAGCTTGTACTATGGATACTAGGCAACGGATAAACATACTCATATACGTACATAAATACATATTGAACATCCAAGACCTGAAAACAAACATTCGTATTATTCATACAAATATCTGCCCCGGCCGGGAATCGAACCCGGGACCTCAAGCTTCATAGTCATCCCGACCACTTTGCCATCCGGTCGTCAAGTTGTTAGAAGCGTCGGCCGTATGTACCTTCATGGCACGTCAGTGCCTTCGGCTTTAGAGCCGGCTGGCATAGCAAGGGACGATGGCAAGCGTCCAGACGGGGTCACCCTGGTGCCGTGGAAGCACGGTAGGGCCCTGGTGTGGGACGCTACATGAAAGTAAAAAAATGAAAATGTGTTTATTTAAAAATGTACAGTCATCCCAGCCTATATACGTCCCACTGCTGGGCACAGGTCTCCTCTCAGAACAAGAGGGCTTGGGCCATAGTTCCCACGCGGGCCCAGTGCGGATTGGGAACTTCACACGCACCATTGAATTGCTTCGCAGGTGTTTGCGCAGGTTTCCTCACGATGTTTTCCTTCACCGCAAAGCTCGTGGTAAATTTCAAATGTAATTCCGCACATGAATTTCGAAAAACTCAGAGGTGCGAGCCGGGGTTTGAACCCACGACCCTCTGTTTGAGAGGCGATAGGTCAAACCACTAGGCCACCACGGCGGAAAATGTACAGTGGTTGTCAAGAACTACCAGGGGTCCCCGCACTAGGCTTCGCCTGTAACGCGGGGAGCCAGTTAAAATTATATTAAATTATTAATTCTGGTTATAACTGGCTTAACTAGGATACAAAACCTTAGTTTAGCTATAAAACTTACTTAAAACAAAGGAATCACAATATGGTAGTCAGATCACATAAATATAGGTTACAAAGTGCTTAATGCTGTCATCGTAACTCATGGAATGCAGTAGCTTCATAAGTTTTCTTTTTGCTTTAGGGTACAGCCTTTTAGGTTACAATAGTTTAGAATTTTATTATACGTAGAAATCCTTATGTGCTCTCCAAAACGTTTGCCAAAAGCAGAAAAAACTTTTGGAACCGGTAACTTGAAAACACGTTTTTGAAGTAAATCATTATAGCAAGTCATGGATTGAGAGGATTTGTGCGTGATAAGAGAAGTTCTGAGAAGGAAGAGTTTTCGAACAGTTAGTACATCTGCTTGGGCATAGAGATCTACGGTTGGGAAACGAAAGGGACGTTTAAGAGAGAGAGAGAGAGAGAAACATTTATTTACACATATTCGATACACATAAAAATACATTAGATGGAGAGAAAAAAACATCACATGCGTTGATGCTTTTGCTCTGTCCCACATCCAGGCAACTAGCTCACAAGCCGGCGCTGCGGCTGATCAGGCCCAACTCCTCAAGCGCCGCAAGTACTCCTCTTTATTAAAAGATTACGAGTTTGCGGCGCTTGCTGTTGAGACTCTAGGGCCTTGGTCAGCCGATATGAAGTGTTTCATAAAGGCCTTTCCTTCCCGGTTGGTCGACACTTCTGGGCACCCAAGAGCTGGCATGTTTATATCCCAGCGGCTAGGGCAAGATAGGGTTCCGTAGCCATTACGACAAAATCAAATAGTATTTCTCTAAGGCTGATATAATTTCTCTTGTAATTTGATGTATTTACTGTCATCCTGTTTTTTTTTAATTTTTCCACCCTACAGTTAAGATTTTAAAGGGGGGAACGCTCGATTTCAATAAAAACAATCACTTTAACGTTGAATATTTCGCAAACAGATCACTGAATCGAGAAATCGTATTGGCAACCCCCCTATGGTTTTAAAAGACCTCCAACGATACCCCACACTATAGGGTTAGTCGAGAAAAAAAATCACCCCCACTTTAGGTCTATGGGAGGTACCCTAAAAAAATTTTTTTCATTATTTTTTTTTATTTTATCGCTGTCGGCGTGACTGATATGTATATTCATGCCAAATTACAGCTTTCTAGTACTAAGTCTCTGAGCTTAGCCGCGGACGGGTCGACCAGAAGTAGGCGGGGTCTCCACCCTTACGTTGTCAGTATTCCAAAAATCCGCACAAAGCGTTTTCGCTCTTCCTTCATCAACCGCACAGCAATAGAGTGGAATTCTCTGCCTGCGACTGCGTTTCCTGAACACTACAATTTGGCCGCTTTCAAGTCTAGGGTGAATGAAGACTAGGCAAGCGTGCTCCATCGTAGGCCTCATCCTCGCTTTCCATCAGGCGTGATTGTGGCCAAACGCAAGCCTATACTGTATAAAAAAAAGACGGACAGACATGGCGAAACTATAAAGGTTCCTAGTTGACTACGAAACTCTAAAAAGATAATTTTATTTCTTGCAAAGTCATGATTGTAACTCAAAATTGACAAAAAGTGAGTTACGATGATATTCCTCGCAGCAGTCGTTTTTATTTCAGCATTTTCCTTAAATTCTTTTATTCTTACTTAGGTTGTCTTTACCTCTGAATTTAACATCGATACGAAGGTGACATCATCCCGTCAGTGTTAGGAAAACCATCCACATTAGGTGGTTTTATTCCTGCCTTTCCATCATTCAAGCCTATATAGGACGTATATACGTCCCACTGCTGGGCAGCCTCCTCTCCCCTCCTCCCCTCCTCCTCTCCTCTTTTTCTGCCGTGTCACCTAGTAACATAGTTTTAGTGCTAGTTCTAGTCTTAGTTTTGGAGCCAAAATAAACTTTTCTTTCTTTCTTTCTTTCTCTCAGAATGAGAGGGCTTGGGCCGTAGTTCCCACGCGGGCCCAGTGCGTATTGAGAACTTCACGCACCATTGAATTGCTTCACATTTTTGTGCAGGTTTCCTCGTTCTTTGACTGTGCTCGTGGTAAATTGCTCAGAGGTGCGATCCAGGGATCGAACTCACGATCCTCTGCTTGAGAGGCCATAGGTTAAACCTAAGGGCCACCACGGCTTTTCGAGTTTCCTGCCTTTCCGCAAAAATATTATTCCCAAATGTTTTATTTGCCAGACTGTTTTATTTCCCAACACTCAATTCCTTCGAAACTAAAAAAAATATATCAGCGTATTCTCTTCTAGTTTTTAACCCCTGACGCAAAAAGAGGGTTGTTATAAGTTTGACCGCTATGTGTGTCTGTGTGTCTGTATGTGTGTCTGTCTGTCTATCTGTGGCACTGTAGCTCTTAAACGGGTGGACTGATTTGAATGCGGTTTTTTTATTGAAAGCAGGTTTTCTAGCGATGGTTCTTAGACATAGTTTATCAAAATCGGTTCAGCCGTTTTTGAGATATTGAACTTTTATAGAACACAGTAGGTTAGATTAGGTTTGTTATATAAAAGTTCCGCAAAAGATATGGTTTCAGAGAAAATCGCGGGTTGGGAAAACAGTTTGGCAAATAAAACATTTGGGAATATCTCGCCGAAAAGACAGAGAACCTTTTGATACATTATTTTTATGAGTTTCACTCGCAGTAACTCCTAGGCTCTCTCTTGTAAGCCATGGTGGCCTAGTGGTTTGACCTATCGCCTCTCAAACAGAGGGTCGTGGGTTCAAACCCCGGCTCGCACCTCTGAGTTTTTCGAAATTCATGTGCGGAATTACATTTGAAACTTACCACGAGCCTTGCGGTGAAGGAAAACATCGTGAGGAAACCTGCGAAGCAATTCAATGGTGCGTGTGAAGTTCCCAATCCGCACTGGGCCCGCGTGGGAACTACAGCCCAAGCCCTCTTGTTCTGAGAGGAGGCCTGTGCCCAGCAGTGGGACGTATATAGGCTGGGATGATGATGATGAACTCTTAGGCACTGTTCCGCAGGGATATGATTTGGGCGAATCCTTCTCCTACTACCCATATCCTATCCACACTAATATAGGTAAATGCGAAAGTGTATGTGTTTGTATCTTTGTGTATTTGTCCGTCTATCACGTCTAAACGGAGCAACGGATCGACGTGATTTTTGGCATAGAGATAGTTTATTTCTACCACAGGACACTTGCACAAACCTGCGAGGTAACTTAATGGTGCGAGTGAAGTTCCCAATCCGCCATGGGCTCACGTGGGAACTACAGCGCAAGCTTAGAGTAGGCGCGTGCCCTGCATAGTATATCCTCTTAATGCCCAAAGTCCTTTATTACGGTCTTATCAGTAATTTGACATTGAACTATCTCAGAAGTGACAAAGTTTCATGTTCATTATAACAAAAATTGAACTTGGGCGTTAGATAGAGACGATGATAATGATGAAATCTGTAGTATAATCCAGGGTTTCTCAAAGTTATGGATCCACGTACCCCCAGCGGCGTCTTTAGCCCATGTAGCGCCCGGGTGCAATTATTACTTTAGCGCCATCTAGGAAGAGCGCGGTCAAAATGGAATAGGTACAAAGTACCGCGGCCGGCGCCCCTAAGACCACTGCGCCCGTGTGCAACGCACACCCTGCACTATAGGTAAAGACGCCCCTGCGTACCCCTGTTAAAGTTTTTTGACGACAGCGTCATGGGTGTGTGAGATAGTTAGGTTTTTTATTTCAGTCATTAAAACAATCAATAAGGTAACAAAATAACAATCTTGCTATTGGCAGCCACCATTACGTAAATCTTGTCGCGAACCCCCTACCGTTGAATGGCGAACCCCTAGGGATTCCCGTACCCCACTTTGAGAAGCCCTGGTATAATCTAATACTTATAAAAGATAAGATAACCATATCAGTTGGCTACTGCTATCATTTCTTTATAAGTTTTTGACTGGCGCCAACTATAGACGTCATTTTCTTTGAACTGAATAACCGCAAGAAAAATTCCCGGTAAGATATTTATCTACTATCGTACAGATTAACGGAAGAATTTATAATAGTAGATTGTTCAAAGAGGGACTAAAACCAGGCATAATGACATGAGATGTTTAGCCACCCGAGCAGAGCGAGCGTGCTATAGTTCGAGTGTAATTATGGTTGTTTAGTGTCGCGTTAAACACTCTTCTTTTCAAAAATACGATTAATGGATATCTGTTCGAAATTCAAACACAAAAAAAGCGGCTTTTTCCTTTCTTTTACTTTTTTTGTGAGGTGACGCTTTATATGCTTGCGTATTATTATTATTTCACGCTCTAAAAATTGTCTATATACAATCACTGAATATGGCGATAATCCTCCATCCACAAATACCGTGATTGGCTGTTTACGGGTTTCTAACGTAAATAAAAAAAAACTTTAATCCCTAGAGATTAATAGGAGCTTTAGTCTCGAATTTCGATATACAGAGACTGAAGTTTAAGAGCATGGGAAGTGAAAATAAACTAAAGTCCTAGGTGCCTAGTGTGTTGACCTATGGTATCTCAAGCGGAGGGTCGTGGGTTTGAGCCTATTAGGACTGGAGGTCTATGAGGAAGGCATTCAACAGTAAACTGCTCCGTCAATATAATCCGACAATTTTCTAACATTTAAGACACCAAAAAGTGGCACACTTAATTATGCATGTGCCTGTTGATGTGATTATAATCTGTTCAATACATGATTGAACATTAATATAATAGGAACCTTTAGTTCCGTTTCTTTTTCTTCTCTGTAGTTGTCCGCCTGGCAACACTGGTTGTACAAAAAGCTTCGCAATGCAAGCTCAACATAATATTGTAAAATTGTTTCCATAATAAACAAGTTTATTAAAATATTCTACTCTGTTATTTTACTCAAGAGAGTAAGTGGTCCTTCGAGCCGGATCGCGCACTATTTTTTAACACACCATGCTGTCAATAATGAGCACAGTAAGACTACAAAATTAAGAGTGGTCTTCAATTGTAGCCAGAAGAAGAAAAAGAGACCAAAAAGAATAAAACTTACGTCACCAAGACCTTGGCAACCCGGTGTTCATATTAGATGGCTGGAAGTGTCTACAGGATTGACAGATTCTATTGAAACAAAAGGAAAAAATAAAAGAGAAAAAGAAGAAGAGAGGAAGGAAGGGATAGACGTCCTAGCGTAGATAGTTATGAGTTTATGACGATGAGGCCCGCGTGTCTTCTCTCAGAATGCCCAGAATGAAATGAATATATTGACCCGGATAATCACCCTAACCCCCCTTCCCCCCCGGATGCCTGACTATTCTACCTTACCTTATTATTACCTACTAAACCTACTTATAGGTAATAAATCCCGGGTAAAAAACAAATTATATTTAATCCCTCAGTTAGATTATTTAAATAATAGAAAAACTGGTCAAGAGCATGTCGGACACGCCCAAAATAGGATTCCGTAGCCATTACGAAAAAATTAAGTAATATTTTTCTAAGGATTTCGTATTTTATACGGAATCTTCCAAGTTTAGGTATATTTTATACCTTAGGCTGCTATTTACTCATAAATAGTTCTCAAGCAAACTTAGCCGTTATAGTTTTTCTTGACAGTTTGATATACTTACTACCATCATGATTTTTTTCAAAATATTCCACCCACCGGTTTAGATTTTAGAGGGGGGGGGACGCTCGATTTTAATGAAAATTTGCACTTTAAAGTTGAATATTTCGCAAACATATCACTGAATCGAAAAATCGTTTTAGCAACCCCCTAATGATTTTAAAAGACCTATCCAACAATACCCCACATTATAGGGTTGGATGAGAAAAAAAAATCACCCCCACTTTACGTCCATGGTAGGTACCCTAAAAAAAATTCCGTGCAAAATTACAGCTTTCTAGCATTGATAGTCCCTGAGCAAAGCCGCGGACGGACGGACAGACAGACAGACAGACATGGCGAAACTATAAGGGTTCCGTTTTTGCCATTTTGGCTCCGGAACTCTAAAAATGTTGGACACGTATTCTTCTTTTGTCAATCAATTAAAAAACCGGCGTAGAGCGAGTCGAACTCGCGCACGAAAGGTTCCGTACCATTATCTAAGCAACATTAGATATAAGCAAAAAAAAACACGTTTGCTGTATGGGTGCCCCTTTAAATAGTTATTTTATTTTGATTTAATTATTTATTATTAAATTAAATATACGACTAAATGTTCTACGAATATTTCAAGCGTCTACCTGTTACCGTTATTAATATCGAGCAAAAAACGGCAAAAATATCTCGTTTGTTGTATGGGAGCCCCCCTTAAATGTTTATTTTATTCTGTTTTTATTATTTGTTATTATAGCGACCTTACATAATTTCAACTGTCTAACTCACGGTTCATGAGATACAGCCTGGTGGCTGACGGACAGATGGACGGACGGCGAAGTCTTAGTAATAGGGTTTCCGTTTTTACCCTTTCGGTATGGAACCCTACTAAATTACAAAGTGGCGCGTCAAAATTGGGGAGTGGGGGTCCGTCACGACACTCCTTAGTAAAAAGTGTACGTAAGTACGTCGCACGAAACGTTTTTTCAATTTAAATTTACTTTAATCGGCTATATTAATTTTTATTTAGTCAATTGAACAAAAAATATTTATATTATAAAAAGTTTTTTCCAATTGACAAAATAAAAATTACGTGTCCGATATTTTTTGAAAATGTTGACATACTAATACAATTTTATACATTTTTAATATTATAATCTATTCTTGAAAACGGTTTTCCTAAAAGACCGAAACTTGTTGACGGCCGTTATTTTTTTAATAGTTCTGCTACAAAATCATATTTCTTTATCAATGAACAAGTGGTTGTACTTACATAATATCAAATATTAGCATATCATATTTGATATTCGTATCTTTAGTCCTGCATTCCTTCAACAAAAATCTTAAGCAAAATCCCTAGCACGTGGCAAACTTCCAAATTAAACCATACATTTGCGAAAACGATAACATTCAATTGTGAACTTTATGTTCTTGAAAATAAAGTTGCACCACTATTTTGCTGGTGCAAGACATTCTTGTTAGAATACGCGTCCCGTATTTGACATTTCCTAGTAACTTTAGTCAGCGTTATGACAGGCCTTAAACTACGAAGTTCGAGATTCGAACGTATCGTGCTGTCCCGTTCGCGTTAATAGTATTTAATAGCGGAGTAAGAAGGACGGTACGATACGAACTGGAAATTTCGCATTTTGGAGTAGCCCAAGATCAAGAAGTGAATGAATGGTATAAAATGGAATTTTTAATTTCACAGTCAATTACCGTCTCTCTTTCGGTGAGCATGTGTCTTTGAATTAAATATAAAAAGTTTTTTTTTATTTAACTCTAGTGTATGGATACAGGTGAGTCATGTAAAATTGCGTTTCTTTTTAAATTCTGAGACGTATTTTAATATCATTACGCAACAGTTGTTGAAATGATTGAGCAAGAGTGCGTGCTCCTCACGTGTGATTTCTGCTTTTGTTTTATTTTTACACATGTTATTAAGACGAACAATGTTTGTTCTAGTCAATATTCTATAAAATGATATTATAACGGATAACTCACGTCTTAAACTGAGTTTAGCTCGAGTTTGTGTGCGTGTTGCGGCAGCCGCCGAGTCGCGTGCTCCTGAGAGGAAGGGCTACGAAATAGCCCGAAACATGTCGAGCTAAACTCGGTTTAAGACGTGAGTTTTCCGTTATAATATCATAGTTCAAAAAATTCTATAAATTATCCTTTTTCTTATATAAGTAGGTACATTTTTAGTTTAAAGAAATTTGTTTATTACTTAACTAATTATAAGGATATGAAAAAAATATTAAAACAAAAAGTCATCGATAAGTTTATATTGTCACAAAAGCATCCAGTGTGGTCCAGCTTAGTGTTGCCAGGGTGAGTCTAAAAAACGAAAACCTAAAGTTATTTCTCGCATTGGAAATTTCCGTTGTCATTTTTACGGTTATGTACATAAAAAAATCCAAAAAACGTTTTTTTAAACTACAAGTACTACTACGTTTTTTTATATTTAAGGAACAAGTCAAAAGTAAGGTAACGTTGTAGGTACCTCATTTAAAATAAGTCTATTTAGGCAATTAACGTTGACACAGTAATAAACAAGTAATAAATTTGGATTATTTAAAAAACACATACCCGCAGCACCTCAAACTGCTTCAACTTTGCCCTCTGTCCCCAACATTGCCTGATTTGATTTAGAGTCGATAACTTAGCACTCGTATAGGTTTTTAAGCTTTTATGTATACGGGTATTATTATTATCTACGACGATAAAAGTTTAAATAATATATATACAGGTGTTAAGTTATCGACTCTAAATCAAATTTTGACAAATATTAATCGTATACCGCATCTTCAAATGTAGGTGAACTCGGATCTAAATAAGATATAGATAGTGCCAAGAGAGTTGAAGTGAATGATTACACACACAGCTACAACATGTCGTGTAATGACAGCAGGATGACATTTAGGGGCTGTTTCACCATCCATTGATTAGTGTTAACTGACGGTTAAATGTGATGCCGTCTCTATTTGTTTTGTTCGAATAGACGGAGACGGCATCACATTTAACCGTCAGTTAACACTAATCAATGGATGGTGAAACAGCCCCTTACTCATACATTCTCCGTTTGTGCAATCAGCTATTTTTGTAGCTGTACTATGTTTTGTAATCATTCACTTCAACTCTCGTGACGCTACATGAGACCCTTGTCTAAGACGTATGTGTGTACCATCAGCCAAATATGTGGTCTACCACCCTAAAGTTGATAATCGTTTGCATGTCATAAAACAATAATGCCAATAGACGTGTCTGTCAACTTGAAAGTTCGACTTTAGCGACATATTCATTTGATAGGAACTTGTTCATGATAGACCACTTATTTGGCTGATGGTACATAAAATATATTAGTCGTCGTATATTTTTTTTTTTTTTTAGCCTATAAGTGTCCCAAAACTTTCTCCTTACTCGTCTCTGGCCTCGGCAAAAGGCTGGAACAAATCGTTTCTTTTAGCTACCTTTACTGGAACCCAATCAGTGGTGATTTTGCAATCCATGCATTAGACATGTCCTGCCCAGACTTGAATTGCTTGTGACATCTAGTGCCATACTATGCTCTGCATAGAGAAAAGCGTTTTAGTCAAAGACCATCTGAGCATAGGTTAGGATAGCTTATAGTGGAACTTCAAGTGCTTTCATGGTTATCAATACGTTTGTCGACTTCTGTCGATCAAATCCATATTCGTCATCAACTTAGTCTTTGATATTCAATTGTAGAATAGACAAAAGTTTTATAAGAATGTTATAAATGCAAAGATTAGACAAAGAATTTGCGATAAATCCAACTTTCAATAGATTATTCAATAGATTAAAACACGCTGTATTATATATTTTTTTTCATAATAATAATAATATAATAGACATATCAGACATGGCAAATTCAGGAGTTGTCAAATACCGCAAATACCGCACTATCGCATTGGTATACCCAATGATGTAATAATCACAATCGTTTTCAACACTTCTTTCTGTCATACGGTGTAAGACGAGGGTAGAAAGAGACGGTAAATGCGATCGCGAACGTCAGCGCGTTGAGGCTTCTCCACATCTATCGACGCGGAATTGGCTCAAACCGGCCAAGAAACGCCTTATGTCCACGCAATAAGGGTGAAAAAGACGTCTTCCCGTCGGCACACGTCGTTTCGCGTCGGCCGAGCCGATCGACGTCTTTTTCACTCTTATTGCGTGGACATAGAGTTTTTGATCCCCCCCCCTCCCCCAGCCTATATTTGTCCCACTGCAGGGCACAGGCCACCTCTCAGGATGAGAGGGCTTGGTCCGTAGTACCCACGCGAGCCCAGTACGGATTGGGAACTTCACCCACACCGTTGAGTTGCTTCGCAGGTGCAGGTTTCCTCACGATGTTTTCCTTCACCGTAAAGCTCGTGGTAAATTTCAAATGTAATTCCGCACATGAATTTAGAAAAATTCAGAGGTGCGGGCCGGGGTTTGAACCCACGATCCTCTGCTTGAGAGGCCGTAGGTCAAACCACTCGGCCACCAAGGTTTTTTGATCAGCTAAAGCTGCTTCCGCATCGATAGGTTTGGGAAGACCCTTAGATTAACTTATGAAAAACTGGCCTAGCGCGAGTTGGACTCGTGTCCAAAAAAAAGGGTGTACAAAATAGATATGTCAAAATATAAGCTAGGCGTTATATTAAATACTCTATTCTTTTTCCGTATTAAGGTCCGCTTATACCTACAGACTTACAGACATTGAGCGTGCCAGACACGTGCCGTGGCAGACAAAATAATATTCTTCTATATAATGTCTATTAACGTATTTATATCTATGGTTACACGGCCGCGAAGACGCCGACAGACACTTAATATAATTAATATATTATTTCGTCTGCCACCCACCAAAAAAAAACCGACTGCCTTAAAAAATAGTGGGCTAGAACTTTGCTAAGTAGCTAACTTAAAGTTCAACAGTCGGGACCCATTAGGTAAGAATTTTTGAGCGTCACGATTTAAATGGGTCCCGACTGTTGAACTTTAAGTTAGCTACTTAACAAAATTCTAGCCCACTAGACTTGTTTTCTTCTTTTTAGTCGTGATTTTATGTATGTATGTATGTATGTGTATTGTTTTATTTCACACTTTTTTAATAGTTCTGTGAAATGGGTAGATTAAAACTATTATAACCCATATATATTGAAAATTATTAGCTTTCATTTGATACCCTTCTCGATAGGTTTGAATAAAAAACATTTTTAAAAACTTACAATTTGGCGGCAAAATTCCGCCATTTTGATTTTTCAAGAATTTCATGTACCCAGTGTCACTCGCGTTATCAAGACGAATCCAATGACGTATCATTTATCAAAATCGGTTCAGCCGTTGAGTAGTTATGAGAGGACATTGGAATATACATATATACATACATACATATCCCTCAAATACATAACCCTCCTTCTTTGCAGTCGGGTAAAAACCTAACTGAAGAAATAATTAGATTAGGAAACTACCCAATTTAAGGTCAATGTCCCTAACAAAATCTTAACCCTCCTTCGCAGTCGGGTAAAAACTTCTACAAAGCTTATTTTTCTTAAATAGATACTCTGTAACCAGATGGGTCAATCCACTTTTTAGTGTAGCTTGTTACCATGGTAACGTCTCCTGGGTTACCCATTAAGGGGCTGTTTCACCATCCATTGATTAGCGTTAACCGACGGTTAAATGTGATGCCGTCTCCGTCTATCCGAACAAAACAAATAGAGACGGCATCACACCTAACCGCCAGTTAACACTAATCAATGAATGGTGAAACAGCCCCTAAAAGTGTTATTTTATAGGGTACAAATCCACTAAGAGTTAGGAGTTGTGACAGTTTTAAGGTAATTACTTCATGGCTCATTTCCTAAGTGTGCTAATGGTTTAAATTGCAAATATTTTGACTGACGTCTCCTGACTTACGGGGCAGATTAAAACACTAAAAAATTGATTGACCCAGATAATGATGAAAAAATGAGGAAAGATGTTCTAGAGCTGAGAATCAAACTTAGGTCTTCAACAATCCAGGACTGGTGCTGTATTTAAGCTTTAATTTCACGGCAAAACCGAAAATAAGATTAACAAGACCAAGGTTCGATTCCCGAATCAACATTTCTTCTCTGATTTTCACTGTGTTCTAGATACAATAATTATATTTAAGTAAAATAGTTTCTAACTAGAAAAACATAACATACCTACATAATTAAATTTCCTAATTGAACTTTTCCGACTTAATACGACAGCAAAAAATTATATCTGTAATTTATCTTGTAGTTCGTTAAGCAAAGTTATAACGCGTAGAATTACGGGTTTCTTGCTAGATCTGGCAACATCGCTCCCGCCTCAACCAGTATATAAGGGTGGCAACTCACTAAAAGCAAGTATTCTGTCCCTTACCGAGTGACAAGCAACAAGTCAGTGAACAGTAAGCGTTTATTGTATTGTGATATTTTCCGGCGTCAAAAAAAGGTATGTCAAATTGATTATGCTAAATTATTGGTAAAAACTCAATAACTATTTTCACGGGGAATTTTCTGAAATAGAATAAAATTGAATAAAATATGAGAATTCATTTCATACATTTTTTTATTTGCGACCTCGATTTTTAAATGTTACAAAAAAGATTATAAATCGCAAACTCTTGCTTAGTGTTTATCAGTGTTACCACAAAGACTTGGACGACCGCTAAACATGTGTTTAGCACGTAGTTCATAGAAAGCTGTGTAGAAATATCCTTTCAGGCAAAACATACAATATTCAAGTAGTTATGTGTGTAGTAAAATACTCGTATACAATATGATTAGTTTAATTTTACTTTGTGATGGGTGTAAAAGTTTTTTTTTATTCGTCTTTTCTATAAATGCAGGGTATAATTAACACTTAAAAAGATAGAGGCGATTTAGCGACCACATGCATTGACTTGGAAATTCAACCTTATTTTATTAGTTATAAGATACAATATCCATTGAAATTAATGAAAATACTACTGGCTTTAAAAATATCCTTTGTTAAGTATGTAATCGACAGCTGCTTTTCATTCAGTGGTAGTATAATAATAATAAAATAAATAAATATCACGGGACAATTCACACCAATTGACCTAGTCCCAAAGTAAGCTTAGCAAATAAATAGGGCCTTATTAAGGGTAACACCTAGAAGATGTCGTAAATGTCGTACCTAATTTCGGGAATTATTTAAGTATATATAAGATTCTTAACTCACTGAATAATTTGTACTTTATCTAGTTATTCCTATCGGTGATTTGTTCTCTATAAAGTAGGCTAAGATTCACGAGGATATATTAAACATTAAACAGAGATAGCTTTCAATTAAATGTAAGATTTGTAATGTCTGTTCATTAGTTTTAAATAATATTCCTAACATGCGAACATACAAACACAGAAAGTTCATTATCTTTTCTGAAAATTTTGAAGATGTGTTCCAACACAATATGGTGCGTGTGCAGTTTCCAATCCGCACTGGGCGCGCGTGGGAACTACGGCCGAAGCCCTCTCATTCTGAGAGGAGGCCTGTGCCCAGCAGTGGGACGTATATAGGCTGGTACAGATAAGTTTAAGTTGCGAAAAGTTTCCAAAAAGTTGGAAAAGTACTCGGAAATTTCTGGAAATTTTCACAAGAATTATAGGAAATTTAAATTTAAGAAACGGAAAGTTTCAATCCCTATACAAAATTGTGAGAAGTTTCGGAAATTTTCCTATACGAAAAATTCTGCAATTTTGGTAAGTTTCCTTTGGCGCATCAGTAGGCTGGGAAGTGCTCTATCTCCCATTATCTTCACTTACCATGAGGCGTGATTGTGGGCAAACCCAAGAACTGTGCACTGTTCAAAATTCAAATTCAAATCATTTATTCAGTAAATAGGCCGCAATGGGTACTTTTACACGTAATTTTTGGGGTTCCGTAGCCAAAATGGCAAAAACGGAACCCTTATAGTTTCGCCATGTCTGTCTGTCTGTCTGTCCGTCCGCGGCTTTGCTCAGGGACTATCAATGCTAGAAAGCTGTAATTTTGCACGAATATGTATGTAAATTAACCGACATAATGGTACAACATAAAATTAAAAAAAAAAATTGTACTAACTCCCATAGACGTAACATGGGGGTGTTTTTTTTTTCTCATCCAACCTTGTAGTGTGGGGTATCGTTGAATAGGTCTTTTAAAACCATTAGGGGGTTGCTAAAACGATTTTTCGATTCTTTTCATTAAAATCGAGCGTCCGTCCCCCCTTCTAAAATCTAAACCGGTGCGTGGGTGGAAAAATTAGAAAAAATCAGGATGGTAGTAAGTGTATCAAACTTACAAGGAAAACTGTAACGGTTAAGTTTTCTTAAGAATTATTAGTAGTTTAAGAGTAAATAGCAGATTAAGGTATAAAATATACCTAAACTTGGAATATTCCGTACAAAATATAAAATATTTAGAAAAATATTACTATTTTTTTTCGTAATGGCTGTGGAACCCTATTTTGGGCGTGTCCGATACGCTCTTGGCCAGTTTTTTTTTAAATGCGCCGCAAGAAACTTGACAAAAAGTTTTTTTTTTTCAAAATAATTACAAATTATAAATACTTAAAAACTACAGGTATACAACACACACAGTACAGTATGTAAATTCACCACCTGCTAAAATTGATTCCTTACTTATCTATCCATTCCATTCCATTGTAAAGGTTGCATGGAAGAGATCGCTCTGAAGCGAAAAGGTCGCCTATCGCTTACCTCTGAAAGTCTCAAAAAAATTGGTTTATTAAAACCAAAAACAAATTACAGAAGGGTTTCCGTTGGTTCCACACTAGGCTAGTCTTTGTGTATATACCTGTGTTTTCCGTACTGCTTGCTATGTGTGGGTGTGCAATAAAGAGTTATGTATTGTATTGTATTGTAGGTATAAAATAAAAGAAAAAAATATCATGACAAAAAACTAAAATTTTGTTAAGGAAATCATAGTGAAATTGATTATTAACAGGTTTCATCCTGGTGCATAAATCAGTGTGTTCGACTAGACATTATGATAAGAGTCCGCCCATGATGCTATGACAGAGCACAAAAACTATGTAGTTAAGGCATAATTAAAAGTTGACGATTACAGTCTGTCAAAATACGATATGAAACCAATTACATCCCACTAATTATTATAAATGTGAAAGTTTGTTTGTTAACTTTTCACGTCTAAACCGATGAACCGATTTTGAAATTCGGTATACAGATAGTTTGAGTACAAGTACGGGGAAAGACAGGATATTTTTCACTCCGGAAAATTACATAGTTCCCGCGGGATAGCGATAAACGAATTCTACGCGGGCGGAGTCGCGGGCAACAGCTAGTTGAATTATAATCAAGTATTGATATTACAGAATTAATTGGTTATTTGTACAATAAAGAGTTTCCAGTGATATGTAGGTAATAATAGATTTGTTGACTTGTTAGTAAAAGAATTCTATTCTTAGATATGAGTGATTAATAATAATAATCCCAGCCTCTAACGTCCCACTGCTTGGCACAGGCCTCCTCTCGGAATGAGAGGGCTTGGGCCGTAATTCCCACGCGGGCCCAGTGCGGATTGGGAACTTCACACACACCATTGAATTGCTTCGCAGGTTTGTGCAGGTTTCCTCACGATGTTTTCCTTCACCGTAAAGCTCGTGGTAAATTTCAAATGTAATTTCGCACATGAATTCCGAAAAACTCAGAGGTGCGATCCGGGGTTTGAACCCACGATCCTCTGCTTGAGAGGCCATAGGTCAACCCGCTCGGCCACCACGGCTTCTGAGAGAGATTATCTCACTGAAAAAAGAAGATTTGCTAACAGTAGCAAAAAAAACTGTTTCTTGTAACATACCAAACATAACTAACTAAGGCTTACTAGTAGCTAAAAGTTAGGTGATGTCTTTCAAAACAGGTTTAGCTATATTAGCATAATTGGTTTTGGTTCCTAATTAGTAAATTTAGCCTAACTAGTTCAGCCATCCCTTTTTTTTCAGTGAGATATAAAATTAAATTTAAAGATGTAACCTTAAAGATAATTATTAAAGATGTATGCAACGATATTATACAAGACCCCTATAGATGGAGAGATAGATAGAAACAGCACCACACGCAATGTTTCTATCTCTTTCGGGTATGCGCAAATGACAGGAGTCACGTACACACTCTAGCTTGACTATAACCATCGCGTCGCGCTATACCCTTAATAGGACACCGGCAATATATTATCACCAAAGATAAGAACCATCGCTAGAAAACCTGCTTTCATATTTAAAAAAACGCATTCAAATCGGTCCACTCGTTTAAGAGCTACGGTGCCACAGACAGACAGACAGACACACATAGCGGTTAAACTTATAACACCCCTCTTTTTGCGTAGGGGGTTAAAAAATCAAAGCCAATCCAAATTGGCAATATTTACGGTTCAAAATCAAATGTCTTGACAAGGTTGTCAACCCTTTGAAAGGCATACCGTATTGTTCTTGAGTTAAAACTTTATGGCGTAATATGAACTTTTTCCTGTACTTTCATACCTGCGTATTATTACAGTCATTGTTTAAAAATAGTTATTATTATTATTATTATTATTATTTGTAATTCATTGTATTTTATGTTGAAAAAATGACTTTCTGCCAAGTTTCTTGCGGCGCACAATGATGGTCTTTCCGAAAGCGCTGGTAGTTTTAAAAAATGACGTGTAAAAGTGCCCATTGCGGCCTATTTACTGAATAAATGATTTTGATTTTTTTGATTTTTTTTTGATTTTCATATTGTAGAATTCACAATCTTGCCACGGACATTGACTTGACCCTGATTTTAACCCCCGACGCAAAAAGAGGGGTGTTATAAGTTTGACCGTGTCTGTGGCACCCTAGCTCTTAAATGGGTGAACCGATTTGAATGCGATGTTTTTTTTATTTGATGCAGGTTTTCTAACATTAGTTTTTAGACATGTTTCATCAAAATCGGTTTAGTCGTTTTTGAGATATTGGACTTTGAAGTGACAAAGTCGGGGCTTTCCAACTTTTTGTTGGTTAGGTTAAGTTTGAATTAAAACCGCTTTAGTTTTGGACCTTAAAAATGTCATAAATTAAGAACTTTTACATTGTTTTACGATACATAATTAAAAATAGGTACCTACCTTAATTCTTAATTATCTTTTAAAAAGTAAAGTAAGACCACTAGTATTATATAGCTTGACAGATTTTGATGAAATTTGGTATGGGGGTAGCTGACACCCTGGATTACAATATAGGCTACTTTTTACGCGACTACCCAAAAAAGGAGGGTATTTTTTACTGTAATCTGTACTTTACTGTAATAATACAACACACTAATATAATACACCTGCTCGTTTGCCATCCAGTCGAATAAAAAAAAACTAATAGTGACATCCTGGCAGTCCGGCCAGGAACGTCACCACAGGACGGAACTCTTCAACGGTAAATGATATAGACTTGAAATTTGGTATGCTAATGTAGTTTGGGTGACAATACAAGTACAGTCAACAAAAATCACACTCAGCAAAAAGCTAGTATTAAAAATGAAATTTTCCCAAAAACTTATTATATCCTCCTGAGTCCTGACATTTTTTAACAAACTTAGCGTTTAAAACCTAGACGTGGTTGACCTGCTTTGTTATTTTGGATATTATTATAATATTCTTAGAATTCTTTATTCAATGAACAATTTGTACTTTATAAAGTACATTCGGCCGTTATTCTTAGTGTTAATTGTTCCTTTATAAAGTCGCGAGGACTTAGAAGGATATTAGTAGGATTTCATTACGTTCACAAAATCCTACATTACTCGTAAAAGTTTAGCTTAAAGTTAACGAGACATTCATTGTCTGTTAGGCGGTACGAGGTTCGCTGGGGCAGCTAGTTTGTAATAAACGAGACTATGCAGTTTTCTTTTACTTCTGACATACGAGGGATTGAATGCTGATTAATATTAAACACAATAAACGTTTAAAAGTTGATGATTTAAGAAATACAACACTGTAGGTCGCGTTAGTGTTATATTACGCTTAGATATTTAGACTTATCTTTGTATGTCAGACCTATGTCCTTCATATAGTGCAATGACATAAGAATCAAATAAAATGTGGCAATTGAAGTAACTGACCTAGCGTGAAAATCATCATTATCATCATATCATGAAGTCAATGTACTCTGTAAAAGAGTACAGTGAGATTGTATGTTAGCTTTTTTATGTTGAATGTTTTATTCTTATTTTTTGTGCCTTGTTCAGCACTCCATTAGTTTTTGTTCTATTTTGTATGACATTTTTCTTATTATTGTGAGCTAATTTTTAAATTTAGTTTAATTTTATCACATGGGCATTATAATTTTTAAGACTTCATTTGGCACTCGCGATACAGACCCAGTCTAGTGCGAAGGCCGTCGAAAAGTCAGACGATGATGTTATTTGTAATATATTCAAATGTGTATTTCTGTAATTTTTTGTGCACTATGTAACTTTATTGCTAAATTAAAATTATTCTATTCTATTCTAATTAGTTATTTTATTATTTATTTGATTGATTGTTCCTATTTCCGTAAATTTTACATTT
This sequence comes from Choristoneura fumiferana, assembly GCF_025370935.1. Lineage (NCBI taxonomy): Eukaryota > Metazoa > Arthropoda > Insecta > Lepidoptera > Tortricidae > Choristoneura > Choristoneura fumiferana. The sequence continues at coordinate 11,104,900 of NC_133500.1, forward strand.
AGATTGTAAAATCAATTTTATTTTCGTGTGGTTACTTTTAACTATTGTCATTATATTTTTTATTTAATTGTAATTGAATAGACTGATGAAACACTTAATTAATTATTATTATTGTTACAGGCTCCCATTAGTCACACTACCGCCATCTATTGTGGGATAGTCAAAATGTTCCATTTAGTGTCGCTACTCGTCGCCGCGGCGCTGGTGTCGCTCCAATGCGGATCGGAAGCTCATTCACAGATGGACACTAACCAGCTGGATAACGAATTAAAAGTCAATGGTAAGTTCTCACATTTTATTACTAAGCAATCGAAGTGAAAACATCCTGAGAAGACAACTTCTTCGCTTTCTCCGCTGGATCACGCAGAATTTTCCCTCCACTTTGTTCTCCGCTCGGGGCGGAATGGCTTGAAATTAAATAATCGCTGCTTTCGTTAGAATGGGTCAGGTGCAACATAAATATTTTGGAGGTGTTTTATTTACGGCTTTCCTGAAGTTATGCTAATTCTAAGCATTTTATAAAGAACTTATGCCGTTTCATTATAATTACTTTCAACCAGATAATAGTACAACCAATCTATTTTTAACCGACCACAAAAAGGAGCAAGTTCTTACTACTATTTTTGTTATTGCCTGTATATAAAATACTAGTGCTTACCCGCGGTTTTGCACGCGTAAAACTAATGAGTTCAACAATAGACTGTATAAAGCAGAAAATAGCACGCGAACACACAAACTATATGTTCGAACCGCAACTGGAAGAAACACCGCTCGCCTGCCCAGCTTTTGTTTGACAAGAACTGCGTGCCCGGTACCACGAAACTCAGCGGGCACGGCGATAAGCGATGCCCATCATACAGTTTGCGATAATTTAGCGACTTTCGTAATTTCGAAACGTTATCGTAATACTTGCCAACTGCGAATATTAAGTATTGAACAACTGACAGACCTCAACGTTGCAGAGAACGAACGACTTAGACTTGCAGATTCGTCGCGACGAGAAATCTACTTACAATTTCAGATAACGCGTTTCCATACATATACTCACCAGCTGCGACTTTTGAATTTCAAATGAACTGAATTTCAGCATGTTTCGCTGAATCGCTTTGAATATGGCACGGACATAAATAATATATACGTGTGAATGGGCTTCATTCAAATAAAAATTGTCGTAAAACTTCATGTTTTGAATAAAATAACCAACAACCAGAGCAGGCCCAAACTAAGTGTCGCAAATACGCTCTTCTTTCGAACAAGTACATATTTGCGGCACTTGCAATAGAAACTTTGGGCCCATGGTCGTCCGACACAAAAAAAATTGTAAAAGATGTGTCGGACAAGCTCTTCGGCGTCTCAGGCGACCGTAGGGCTGGTACCTTCTTTGCCCAGCGCCTAAGTTTGGCGTACTCTTGGTTTGGCGGTGCAGAGGGGCAATGCGGCCTCCGTCCTGGAGACGATGCCCCAAGTGGGCGATCTCCAGGGTATTTTTTATTTGTAATTTTTAGTTTTGTAAAATTTTGGTTTGTTAATAAATATCATTTAGTAATTTTACCAACATATTGTATAGTCAAAGACATAAATATATGTACGTTACCATGGCGTCCAAAATATCTGTAGGTACACCTTTAAGCAACTTACCATAAAAAACACGAAAAAATTACATATAATAAACACAAAAGCAAATTCAATTCAATTCTATTTATTTCATTCACACAAAAATCCATATAAGGATAGTAACAATGAAAATAAAAATAATAACAAAAAAATATTAGGCACCAACTGTATTAGGGCGTTTTCACAAAAAAGTGCATGCTTTCTTTTTTCAATTTTGGAAAAAATATGGCTTTTCCTACCTAATAAAATGTCCCAATCAAGACAGTTCTGTGACGTTTTTTCATACACTCGGTATAGGCGTCACAAAACTGACTCACAAAATTTGTATGAAAAATTAAATACATTTTGAAAGAAAATTACACGTTATTTTGAAAACGCCCATTTAATACCTGTTGCATTATATTACTTTCCAGTGGTACCGTCCCCAAAACGCCGGCCCCCAAGTTCGTGTCTATACAGCAGCCGCCCCCCGAGAGCGCCGTGCTCACCGCCGCCCCCCTCGAACTGCATTGCGAGGCGATGGGGGTACCCGCGCCAACCATTCAGTGGCTCAAGAACGGAGAACCAATCGCTGACGTGAGTATTATTCAACAAGACACCCAAATACCCGTGTAACAGCCGTGGTGGCCTAGTGGAACCTATCGCCTCTCAAGCAGAGGGTGGGTTCAAATCCCGGCTCGCACCTCTGAGTTTTTCGAAATTCATGTGCGGAATTACATTTGAAATTTACCACGAGCTTTGCGGTGAAGGAAAACATCGTGAGGAAACCTGGACAAACCTGCGAAGCAATTCAATGGTGCGAAGTTCCCAATCCGCACTGGGCCCGCGTGGGAACTACGGCCCAAGCCCTCTTGTTCTGAGAGGAGGCCTGTGCCCAGCAGTGGGACGTATATAGGCTGGGATGATGATGATGATGATGACCCAAATACCTACTAGAGGAAACTAATATCAAAACATTTAAACGCCGCCTAAAAGATTTTTTATTGAGAAATCTTATTATAGTGTTCAGGAATTCGTACCAATTTGATCTTATTATTATTTTCATTATGAATTCTGACATTTTCCGTTTCCATTTTTTATTTCATTACTAGCTGTTGCCCGCGGCTTCGCCCCCGTTGTTTTTTTCTATATTTCATTCCATAAAAACCTTCTCCTGACAACAACGAACACAACAAAAAAAGAATTAGCGAAATCGGTCCAGCCGTCCCCGAGTTTTGCACTTAGCAACACATTTTACGATTCATTTTTAATAATATAATATATAAGAAGATTATTATTGTTTTTACTGCCATGACTGTATTATTATCTAATGTAGTCGGCAGTGAGGTTTACAAAATATAAATAGTTTAGTTGGTAATCCTTATCGGTATGTCCTGTTCTTTCCAGTATCTGGATGAGTCCAATGAGATCACGGCCGTCTACCCGTCTAGTTTGGCCTGGCTCCTCTCGACCCTGGTCATCAGCAGCGCTGCGAGCGGCGACGTCTTCACCTGCGTGGCGACCACTGGCTTCGCGACAGAGACTGCTTCCACCACCGTCTACACTGAACAAGGTATCTGCCCTACGAATAAATATAATAGGAAGGAATTGTGACTGCTTTAGAAAAATGGCTTTGCGTGTCCTAGTAGGCGGGGCTTAAAAGCGTGTTCTGCGCGTCATTTGACTGACATCTGACATTGCATCACGCGAGCAAACCTTCTTCTTCTTCTTCAGCCATTTTCTACCATTTTGGTGTAGGCCTCCTTCAGCTTTCTCCACTTCTCTGTGTCTGTGCCACCTGCATTCAGTTTGACCCGGCTATTCTCTTGATGTCATCCTTCCATCTCATCTGCGGACGTCCTCTCGGGCGTGTCGCGCCCCAGGGTCTCCACTCCAAGGTCCTCCTGCACCACGAGTCGTGCTTTCGAGCGACGTGGCCCGCCCAATGCCAAAAAAAAAACAGTTGAAAAAGAAAAACATACACTAAACCTAATCAGTAAAACAGTTTTTTGTGGCAAAAGGAGCGGACTCAGCATTTGCTGCGAGTGTAAGCGTAAGCCATTTTCAGTCCACCCCCCTCCCCCCACTCCTTACCGCTTTAACACATAACAAATAGCGGGTAGACTTAATTAACTAACATGCACCTTAAAAAATAACCGAACAATAGCTGTTAAAAAAACTCATGTATCTATGCATTAAAAAGAGAAAAAGAGTTATTGCTCTGTCATTTCATTACTCTCTTTTTTTAAATGCACGTCTATTTGTAAACTCGAAAATGATTCGTATTTGAATCATAAGTCGTTTTGGTTTAAAGTATGGCCTCTTTTTATAAGGAATTTGTTCTGAGTTACGCTCTCTGACTTATTATATTTATTTATATTATTTCCCGTTTGATTTTTTGTTTGGTTTGTCCCTACTGTCCTGTGGTGGAAAATGACGAATCTGAGGTAAATAAAACGCTATTTTTCCAGGTGAAGATTCCGAAGATCTGCTGAACCTCCCACTCTTTACGCTGCCTTCCAAACCCATCATCACCTCGTACTACATCCAGCTCTTCCAGGATATCGGCACCAATGCAGTTCTTCCTTGCAGGGTCTACAGCCCCACAGAGCCTCAAGTCTACTGGCAGGACAAGAGCCACAACGTCATTTATGGAAACTCCAGGATGAAGGTAATTTCAAAGATTGTTTTTGTTAAAAATTAAATTTATTTTATGCTGACTGTACTGTTTGTTGACTACTTTCGCGCATTGTCATCCAAAATACATTTTCGTACCAAATTTCAAGTCGATGCTATCAACTACCAGAATTTCACTACCATCCATCCCATCCCAGCCTATATACGTCCCACTGCTGGGCACAGGCCTCCTCTCAGAACAAGAGGGCTTGGGCCATAGTTCCCACGCGGGCCCAGTGCGGATTGGGAACTTCACACGCACCATTGAATTGCTTCGCAGGTTTGTGCAGGTTTCCTCACGATGTTTTCCTTCACCGCAAAGCTCGTGGTAAATTTCAAATGTAATTCCGCACATGAATTTCGAAAAACTCAGAGGTGCGAGCCGGGGTTTGAACCCACGACCCTCTGTTTGAGAGGCGATAGGTCAAACCACTAGGCCACCACGGCTAGAATTCACACTCGGCACATTCGCACATTCATTCACATTCGGCACGAATTTCACTACCAGATGAATATATTTGTCACCGGACTTACATCAAAGTATGCCAAATTTTATGTCAATCAGACCACTGGAAGTAGATCAAAATTAGGTTGTAAGATTTGACCCGCACATGGCAAGTTAATTAAAAGCTTGTAAAAATCTGCGATTACAGTGAATTCATGTGTTCCATTTTTGCGCGCGTGTGTGCGTATGTGTGTGTGTGTCAAGGTTTCGGTTTATTGTATTGTATAATTTTCTGTAGGTGCTGCCTTCTGGAGACCTCTTCATCACTGGTATCCGCTGGAGCGACATGGGCGAGTATACCTGCATCGCCAAGAATCTTTATGGGAAGACCAGTGCCGTCAGTTTCCTATACCCTGCGAGGCCGAAACATGTAAGGAAATATAATTTAGTATTTTTTAAACGTCAAATAAATACAATCCAACACCATACATAGTCAAACCGCCTCGCGTCTAGCAGGCGCAAAGATGCCCAATACAACCATAGCACCAGAATACTACGAAATTGGAGAATCGAAGTTCGTATCGTACCGTCCCTCTCATTCTCGTATTAAATAATATAAGCGGCAGCGGGACGGCAAGATGATAAATAAGTGTTATGTTTTGTTTAATTAGACCAGGTTAGTGTTATGCACAGTAAAGTTATTCCAAATCTGTTATGTGAAATATGGGGCACCCAAAAACCGAGCCAACTTTTTCTCAAAGGGCTGGCAATGCGTCCGTACTTAATTAATGTTATGGGTGTTAATGTGTTTTTTTTATTCGACTGGATGGCAAACGAGCAAGTGGGTCTCCTGATGGTAAGAGATCACCACCACCCATAAACATCTGCAACACCAGGGGTATTGTAGATGCGTTGCCAACCTAGAGGCCTAAGATGGGATACCTCAAGTGCCAGTCATTTCACCGGCTGTCTTACTCTCCACGCCGAAACACAACAGTGCAAGCAGTGCTTCTCGGCAGGATTAGCGAGCAAGATGGTGGTAGCAATCCGGGCGGACCTTGCACACGGTCCTACCACCTGCAAAACACACCTGCACCTGTGTCGTGGTGATTGCTTGCCATCAGGCGATCTGCCCGCTAAAAAAAAAACTAAATGCTCGATGGTTTCCAAGCTCGGAAACGAGTCACAGAAATAAGGTCAAGGACCCATGGATTGAATGACAGATTTTTTTTTTCAGTAAATGATGCGCCGCACCAAGGAAGTTACCCGCCGATGCAAAAATGATGTTCCTATTCGTAGTAAAAGTATTTAATTAAAATTAACTTATTCCTTAGATTAAGTTCGATTAATTTAGATCATTTTATAATAGGGCATTAGGCAAAGCTCTGCGCAGGGGGCGACACTAGCGCAAACCGCCATGACAACGTCAGTTCTCTTTATACTTGTTGTTGTTTCTTTAAAAAAATATGGCTCTGTCCATTGGAGGACAATTTTGCCAGTGTCTAGTAGTTTTTGCCGTTGTACGGTAAAAAAAAATCTAGAAAACGAAATATGAGAGGTGATGGTGGATGAACGATGACAGCGCCCTCTTTATACTTGCTTTATACCTATTTTGTCGCCATGACGGATCATGAGCAAAGAGTATTAATACCTATAGAAATCATGACATATTTTTTAGTAACAAAATAAAATGATATTTACATCGATAGCAGCGATAGAGCTATATTTCAAAAAAAAAATTGAAACAATATGATATTATGGCATCCTATGGACATTAAGATACACAAAAAACTGCTTACGGTTTGTGCCAGTGCTGCACTCTGGCGGCAGAAAATTGCAGTAATACTCCCAATTGCTTTTTCATAACTGATGGCATTTTTTATTTATTGACAGGGTAGTTTGTTTAATTATTTATTAAGTAGTAAATTTGGATACTACGTACACCAAATGGATGTGCCGGGTACACATTTTACTAAGACCCCTAAATTTTGTTATAGTATAAAGGAGCGGCCACACCACTGCTTAAAAAACGGTGACGGTACGGAATCGCAGTGACGCATCGTATGCGCACCGTTTTTATCGCATGCTCTCGACACCGCTGCATAAAATACACAATCACAGTGACGTACCGTAAACGTCAGGACTTTACCGAACAAAAGTCGTGACGTTTACGGCACGTCATTGCGATTCCGCACCGTTTGCTTATTTTGAGCAGCGGTGTGGAGAGCATGCAATAAAAACGGCGCGCATACGATGCGTCACTGCGATTCCTTACCGTCACTGTTTTTAAGCAGCGGTGTGGTCGCGGCCTAATGTTGGCTTGAAACATCGTTCAGGAATAATTAAGAGTACTTATACACAAGTATAACCTTGATTTTTCGGGAAAATTTCATAATTATATCCAAGGTTTCTTATAAAGTTATGTGAAACGATGAATCGGCCAAACATTGCGTTAGAATTATAACAAACAAATATGCGACGCAACGTTTACTTTATTTTTGACAATATTGTTTCACTGATAAACCCTCGTCTAACTGTTTTGTAACTGAATAATTAAAACAAAATTAAATTTAAAAAAACAGATGCAAAACTTAAAATTACTTAAAACTGTACTTAATTTAAATATTTGTGAGTAGTCTAATCATTTATATTTATATAACATTACTGTATTTACGTGTTGTATAAAAATAAAAACTACTTTAAACTTTTATTAAGCTGATTGTTTAATGGATACAAATCGATAAATAAAATTAAAAGTGTGTTGATACAATTTTTTACAAAGTACGAGAAATCGTGTAAAGAAAAGACCAAACCGCTGCTCAAAATACGGAGACGATACAGAATCGCATTGACGTGCCGTGAACGTGACGAATTTACCCCATGCTCTCTCAAAGTTGTGATTTTTACGGCACGTCACTGCGATTCCGCACCGCGGACTTTGAGCAGCGGCGTGGAGTGCATGCGATAAAATCGTGACGCTTACGGCACGTCACGGCGATTCCGTACCGTGTGCGTATTTTAAGGAGCGGTGTGGTCGCTCCTTTAAAGTTTAAATCGCGCTGTTTTTCAAATATTCACGTTATTTAGTACAACATTAGGATTATTTTGCCTCTTTGTTTTAGGATGTTATAAATAAGTACAACTTAAATATTTAACTACATGTTTTGAATGTTTATATGTCCTGTGATTTGGAAATACATGTTTTATTATACAACTAACAGCGTTTTTATTATTATAAGGTTTATTATTTAGCTTGACCGGTTTGTTATTATAACATTTTTAACTTTCGTGATTTTCACTCATAGTAGGTGGACTGAACTGTGTGTACACTTCAGTCTAGTCGTGACCACGGTCACTGTAATGTGGTCGAAACGTCGAGGTAAATATTGCTCGTGTGTTTTAGCGTGATAAGTCTTTGTGGTATATTGACTGTTTGTTATTGTTAGGTCAAATTTATTGGGTTAGGATCGAAAAACTCACTTTTTCGAAACGTACACTGTCTCTAAAAGTGCACTTACCAATAGATATACTTTCTCAAATAGTGCATTTTCTCAGCAGGTGCACTTTTCAAAAAGTACATTTTCTCAGATAGTGCACTTTCTCAGAAGGTGCACTTTTAAAATTATGGAAGTATTAACAAAAATCTCGAAATTTAATAAACGGGCAAGCGCATGTCAAGCCATGCTTAGTGTAAGGTGCCCGGTCGAAAATTTTAACCCCACTTTGTATATGACAGGTATTCAATTTTTTTTGTAGCGTTTTACCATTTTGTCGGCATGAATAATGTACATACATATACCAAATGTGTGCGCTTTTTGAAATAGTGCACTTTTCAAAGAGAGCCCCATTGGGAAACTGTTCCTTTTGGGAGTGTACATCTAGCGGAAAGTGCACTTTTAGAGAAAGTGTACTTTTCGGGATAGTGAATTTTTCGAGCCTAACCCAATTTATTAATTGAAACCTGACCTGACCAGCGGCGTAGCGTAGTGGGGGGAAAGGGGCGACTCACCCTGGGCGGCACTATTAAGGGGGGCGGCAAAATTCCATAATAAATAATACTTTGCTTGCCGAGTGGTTAGAGACAAGACTATGAAACTTGAGGTCCCGGGTTCTATTCCCGGACGGGGCAGATATTTGTTTGAACATTTAATACGAAAGTCTGTTCTCCGGTCTTGGACTACTACAGGAAAAATAGCATATTTTGGCGGCAAAATATGTACATCAATGAAACTTGGCACTAGAAATGAAGATCTGCCGAGTCCTACAAAAACTAAGGGGCCCTTCCCCCTCCCATATTCTCAACAAACTAGGCTATTCACAGCAGTCATCCGCCATAATAAAGCATTATTATGGCCGCTATATGACGGTAAGCCGTGTGGCCTAGTGGTTTGACCTATCGCCTCTCAAGCAGAGGGTCGTGGGTTCAAACCCCGGCTCGCACCTCTGAGTTTTTCGAAATTCATGTGCGGAATTACATTTGAAATTTACCACGAGCTTTGCGATGAAGGAAAACATCGTGAGGAAACCTGCACAAACCTGCGAAGCAATTCAATGGTGCGTGTGAAGTTCCCAATCCGCACTGGGCCCGCGTGGGAACTATGGCCTAAGCCCTCTTGTTCTGAGAGGAGGCCTGTGCTCCGCAGTGGGACGTATATAGGCTGGGATGATGATGATGATGATGACGGTACCGCTGATCCTAGGTAACCAAAACTTTAACGTTAGCACGGTCTTTATTTATCTAAGCGTGGCACGACACAATAGCCGTACACCCCCATCTACCGGCACATAGATATCGGATCGGATAGTGTGAAAACGCTTTTAATTATTGTTTCTGGCGATTTATCTGACATATGACATACTGACAGAAATCTGCCAGGAGTTTCGATTTTAAATGCAATGTGCAATGTAATAATTAAGAATATTTAGTTGATATGATATAATATGAAATAAAGATGCCGGAAAAAGAGATGTCAAAAATCTGGTCACGTAATTTTAAAATATTTTTGATGACATTAATACGGGTAAGATTATTGAAATAATATAAACATTTTGCGATAATAAGTGTATCTCAATGTTAGTAAGTAATCGAAACTGTATAAATTTACTTTATTTACATACGATAATACAAAAATATTACAAAAGCAAACAAATATAAAAGTAAAACTTTGCCCGTACCGACTTTTTTTTTTTATTCGACTGGATGGCAAACGAGCAAGTGGGTCACCTAATGGTAAGAGATTACCACCGCCCATAGACACCTGCAACACCAGGGGATTGCAGATGCGTTGCCAACCTAGAGGCCTAAGACGGGATACCTCAAGTGCCAGTAATTTCACCGGCTGTCTTACTCTCCACGCCGAAACACAACAATGCAAGCACTGCTATTTCACGGCAGGATTAGCGAGCAAGATGGTGGTAGCAATCCGGGCGGACCTTGCAAGGTAAGGTTTGTAGTTTATTTGTGTACATTTATGTGGTCGATAAGTATATGTACTACGACTGGAAAAGGGTTAGGCTGCGTTACCATTAGAGAAGTGCGAGGAAAGTGTTTTTCTCGAACCATTGAACCAATAGGAACGCTTCATTTACCTATACTCGCACAGTACACCCCTAGTGAAAACAGCTGAGCGAAGTGAGGATAATAAAGGTAGTATTTAAAGTACTTAAAAAGAAATAACAATAACCTATAGTCAAAATACCACGCACAGGACTTATCACGCTAACACACACGAGTTATATTTACCTCGACGTTTCGGCAACATTACAGTGGCCGTGGTCACGAGTAGACTCAAAATCTATCTATGAGTGAAAATCACGAAAGTTTAAGACAATATACAATAAACTAACCAACGAAAAGTTGGAAAAACCCCGACTTTGCCACTTCAAAGTTCAATATCTCAAAAACAGCTGAACCGATTTTAATGAAACATGTCCAAGAACCATCGCTAGGAAACCTGCTTTTTAATAAAAACCGCATTCACATCGGTCCAGCCGTTTAAGAGCTACGTTGCCACAGACAGACAGACTCTCCTTTTGTGTCGGGGGTTAAAAATGACGATGAGCAGGTGGGTAGTTGTGCGCCGGTATTAGTCGCGCGAGCAGAGCGCGTGTTCCAGCAGCCGCCGTGTCGCGTGCCTATGGAGGACTACGAATTAGCCCGAAACATTTCAAGCTAAACTCGATTTAAGACGTGAGTTATCCGGGTTCATTGTCACTGTCAGCAAAAAAGCATGTAAGTATTAAAAATGTTTTTTTTAAGAATAAAATTTGTTCTAGTACTCAATATCTCTGCTATATTGGCGTCGAACCAAGCGACTCTATATTTATTTGAGTTGCGCAGTGATTGTGCTCTGTTGGTCAGTTTGGTACTCCAGCACACACCGTGGCCAAGAGGGCCAGTTGATAGAGTTTGCAAAGATGGCAGACGACTTCGACAAGTAAGTTGGTAAATATGATTCAATTCAATTTCAATTCAATTTATTTCAAATAACAATGTACATTGTGTTTGAAGTTACAATACATGTCCAAATTATTTAACAAGTCAAATTAAATTACTACAAAATTATTATTACTAATTATAAAAAAAAACTACAAATTTAATTAAATATGTCAATAACATTTGTCAGCAATCTGGATTAAAAAAGTAAATAAATTAACATTCAGTATAATTATAGTTTGCAAATAAAGGCAATATTCAAAATAGGCAATTAAAAAGACCATTTTAGCAATAATCCCGGGCATGATTACAAAATTCCTTTAATTGTTTTTTGACTTTAATTTTGTTTAAATGTGCGACTGTTACTAATAGATTTTAGTTCAACGGGTATTTTGTTAAACAGAACTATTCTCTGATAACCCGTTGAGTGCTTAGCAATTTTGAGATTAGTACCTACTATTTGGTTGAGGCAGGTCCTTTCAGCTTGTTGCGAGTCGTTTATCTCTCTGTTCAGCAGTTTCAACATCATTGATATAGCTCATCAAGTCCGTAAGCACCACTAAAATGTACAGGCTGGGTACGGTGAGAATTCCAAATTCCTTGAAAAAGGGTCTGCAAGATGGTAAATATGACCCTACAAGACAGGGGTTGGAACCAAAAAGCGGTGTAAAAATGGTCGAAAGTGTAGTGATGTACGCTCCTTGTGTGCTCATAGTTCTGATAGACTAAGAGACCTCACACTAGCGTCTTTCGAGCGTTGTCGTCGAGCCAGAGACCGCGCAACGTCGTGATGCCAGCCCAACGTTTTTTTGCGAACAAGTCCAGCGCCGCGTGAGCCCGGCGTTCGGTAGCCGGCCATGGCCGGCGTCACGTCGACGCTGTGTGGACGCTGGCACGACAATAACGCTCGAAAGACCCTGTAATTCCGCACATGAATTTCGAAAAACTCAGAGGTGCGAGCCGGGGTTTGAACCCACGACCCTCTGTTTGAGAGGCGATAGGTCAAACCACTAGGCCACCACGGCTTCACCATAAGTATTTTAGTGAAATTTTTGAGTTGAAAATGACCTCTCACGATAAAAGTTTTACCTTGGAAAATATACCTACTATGCGGCAAAAAATCTGGCCCCAAAATTTTTTTTTATTCGACTGGATGGCAAACGAGCAAGTGGGTCTCCTGATGGTAAAAGATCACCACCGCCCATAAACATCTGCAACACCAGGGGTATTGCAGATGCGTTGCCAACCTAGAGGCCTAAGATGGGATACCTCAAGTGCCAGTAATTTCACCGGCTGTCTTACTCTCCACGCCGAAACACAACAGTGCAAGCACTGCTGCTTCACGGCAGGATTAGCGAGCAAGATGGTGGTAGCAATCCGGGCGGACCTTGCACAAGGTCATCATATAGAATGCAGTAGGTTAGGTTAGGTTAGTTTAATATCAACTCTGAAGAAATTACTATTTCAGAAATAAATTACTTTATGGCAAATGAAAATTCTAGAAAACGATACATTCGGGCATATTAAATTCGGGCAAACGATAGAGAACCGGTCCTACCACCTGCAAAAAAAATTAGTAAGTAATAGGTTATTTTGTAAGAAGAGTGGGTCAAATTTTGTGCCGCTGAGTATATAACAAGGTATTAATTAAATAACTGAAAACCACAGGATCGTGGGATTAAAACCGGGACCACACAAGATTACATTTGAAATTACTTGAGCTTTACGGTGAAGGAATCAATGATCCATAATTGTCATGTTACAACAGCTAATGTACCTAATATTATAGTAATCGTAAGTCAGGTTATAGTATATAAACAGAAGCAGGTAGTATTTAGTAGAAGTTATGTAACGCATATATTAATCGGTCTTATTTCCTACATGGATCCTGTAACATAGGGACTCCTAGCATAGGATCGAGAGACGTAGACTGTTGTTTGACTCTTAACATATTTAACGTTTGGGCTCCACAGTAAACCAGCGTTACTGCACATAATGTGCGGCAACACATGCTGAGTGGAGACCCTTTTTGGTATCCTGTCGTGTCACAACGTAACTTAGGTTTAGTGCTAGTTTTAGTCTCATTACTGTAAGGTGGTGGTGCTTATGGAGCCAAAATAAATCTATCTTTCATTTCTTTCTTGTTTTTAAGCTTTGCAATAAATTATTTTCATTTTTTTTTTCATTTTAATATTCGCAGGAGGCTCCGTGGTGACGCGATTAACTACGTAATAGAGAGCAAAGGGAGTGGTTGCGTGATACCTACACTAGACCCATTTGATGAAGAAGCTATGACGTATGAACGGGTCTTGCCACCAAGCGTTTGCGAAGAAACAGACTGGGTGGACTGCTTTGTAAGATATATACGAGTATATGTCGGCGGCCGATCGTAAAATCAGCCAAATCACGAAATTCCTAGGCATATCGTGAAATGGTGCCATTTCATGAATTGGCTAAGGGACATCCACCATATCGTTCAAAACTCAACGTTTAACAATTGTTACAACCCCAACCCAACCCCACCCTACCCCCCCCTACCCCAACCCTAGTGACGTTTAGGCAAATCATGAAATGCCTAGGCATTTCATGAAACGCCACCATATCGGTTCTGGTACTTCGCGGGCCGCTCCCGCGGCATGCTCGCTTCGCTCGCTCGGCTCGTGCGGTGTAGGCACAATTAATTCTAACCACTCCTCGCTTCGCTCGTCGAACCTAAATTTTTCTTTTTTTCGACATATCACAATGTTCCCGGTATAGAGCTAGGAATATCGACGAATGCGTTGTTCTTATGAATCTGCCGTATTGTTTCTCAGGCACATCGTGATATGCCTGGCCAACTTTTAGGCATATCATGATATGGCGCCATGCGCCAAGGAATGTGTTTTTCATGAACCAATAGGATCGCTTCATTTACCTCGCCTCGCTCCGCTCAGCTGTTTCCACTAGAGATGGGCTGTGCGAGAATAGGTACGAGTAAATGAAACGTTACCGGTTCATGAAAACATTCCTCGCAACACATATTCACGCATGGTGGAAACGCAGCCTTATGGTAAAAACTCCCTTTTCTACAGATGGACAAATGCTTTGTCACACAACGAATCCGAGAGAAACTAAACGTGTCTTGTGTTTACCGAGACTTGATATTTGTGGACAGCTCCAAACACCACCTGGGGCATCCGAAGAAGTTGAGAGGACATCAGAAATATATCTTGAAACAGAGCGATCATGTTCACGTGACGTGCCATGATACAAATCATCGGTAAATAAAGAAAGAAGACATTTATTCACATTATAAATAATATAAATTTATAAATTAGATAGGCATAACGTTTACAACAAAAATTAAAAAAAAAATTAAACAACTCGCAAATAAAGATTGGTTTTTGGAGTATTTTTTATTTCAACTCCAAATTTTGTTACTTTTACGGTCATCCCGTAAAATCCATATAAGACTCTAAAAACCAATCTTAATTGATTGCTTAATAGCGACAGGTCTTGTCTGGGTGAGCGGTTAGTTCCGAGGGAGTGTTAAAAGTTTCTCGATGAGGGCTAAAACATAGATGTCGCTAGTGTCGCTGCTTAAGTGACTAAATAAGAAAACAACCAAGCTGAGATATGTGGTGCATAGGAGAAATTTGTGTCTGTACTCCTGTCATGTGGTAGTATAGGGGTATAGCACGCGGCACAGAATGCTGAGGACCGGGTTCGATTCCCAGAGCAGGTCTCTTTTTCTGGTTTTTCTGTGCATCTATGTTTCAGTTTGTATTTTCTATACTCATAAATAAAACAAAAAAATACAAAAATGAAAATACATACACGGTGTGTGTGTGTGCAAAAGTGGAACGGCCGTTGACTCAGCATTATGCTGAGGCGTTAGACACCTGCAGCGCTGATTTTCTGTCAGAGCCGTCTGTGACTCAAGTCTGTGTGTCTGTGTGTGGTGTGTGTGTGTGTGGGGAGGGGGGGTACGGTCAAGGACTTAAATTCATGAGTTATTACGATTTACCTTGTTAATTAATGCGATGTCACTATGACGTTTACTGTGAAATGGTTCCGTGGTGGGTCTGGGATTAAAGTTCTTAACCGTACATCATCATATTACTAACTGTTCACATTACGTTTGGCTGACGGCTCTTGGTCTATGCTAAGAGCCCGCAACGGCCAGACCTTCGGTATTTTATAATTCTGTTTTTTTTTTATATTGTTAACTCAGGTAATGGTACTGTCACACTGGCTGTGTATAACTTTTGTTACAACTTGTTAGATGTTTTAAACACTACCACATTGGTATAAAAATGTTATATAATATATGCGAGGAAAAAAAACAATGTTCTGTTCAAAATTACGATATTACTTTTTAAAAACGTACGCTCGACCAATGGACAGGCCATCTATTCAAAATTCATATAGAAAAAAAAAATGTTGCGCGGTTTTCTTTTATTTTATTTTTTATGAAGTGACTTTTTAAAAGCTTCCATATTTGGCCAACAGTTTAAAAATTGGAAACTATTTTAAAACTAATTAGACTATGCATAATAAAATGAATGAATCCTTAATATAATTGAATAGATTTATATTCGTATGTTCGTATTTTCTTTCTTTCTTTCACGAAACTAAATCGTGTTTTTTTTAATATTTTTGCACAGTTGGCATTTTGAGGTTATTTCTACGCCCTAAAAATCCTCCATTCACAAACACCGTGTAGGCTGTTTAGGGGTTTCCAACGTAAATTAAAAAAAAATACTTTAATCCCTAGAAAATAAAAAGGAGCTTTAGTTCCGATATGCAGAGACTAAAGTAACATTTTAAGAGCATGAGAAGTGAAAAGGATATTTAGTTTTGTATTGTATTGTAATTTTGAAGCTTTGCTTAGTTTGGGACTGGGTCAATTGATATCAATTGTCCCATGATATAATTTCTTTACTTATTTATTTTTTAAGGTAATATAACTAGGTACTTACTTTACTTTACTCTTAGGGGTGCTAATTATTATTTTACAGGCTAAGTCCGCCGCCGCCATCTTCTATGAACAAAAAGACGAGCATCCCTGAATCATTCAGCAACATTGCTTTTGGGTAATTATGCTTAACCTCTTCACCGCCAGTCATCCAGTCGTGAGAGCCAATGGAATGCCTCACACGCCACGGTCATACATGAACATGACATACATTATGCAATTAAAAATCGCTGGTTTTTCTGTGGCGTACAGAGAACGTCACTTCGTTAGTTTTTTGGCAGTGAAGAGGTTAAAAATGTACTGTAAATAGAACACATTGAAAGAACCAGAAAAGAGATTCTGGAGCGTTAGGGCCTTATCACAATAGCGATTTGCGGGCGAGTTGAAAGCGAGGCCGAGCGCGCAGCGAGTTCGCTGCGAGCGCGTAATGACTTAGATCTGCGGGCGCACAAAGATGTCGCTGCGAGCGTGCAGCGAGTTAGCTGCGTGTAGCGCCGAAGACGCCCTATTATTATGCTAGGCTAGGGCCACACACATCGCGATAACGCGAACATTCGCTTTATCGCGATGTGTGTAGCGAATATTCGCGAATACTTCGGCACTACGGGCGAAGCCGCAGACACTTTCCCCACTGTCGGTAAACTCGCGCACATCATAGGGTTTCTTTATCGATCGATATTTCTTTGTTTGCAATGTGGCCATGCACAATGCCGTAGGCCGAAGACGAAGTTTTATCGCAATAATTTTTATGCGCGATGTGTGTGGCCCTACCATTATTGTACAAGAGTCTACAATATGGCGTTTTTGGCGCTATACGCAGCTAAATCGCTGCGCGCTCGCAGCGACATCGTTGCGCGCTTGCGGCTTTTTTGTTGGCGCTACTTGCGTGTGACGTTACATGCAAGAAGTCTTTCTCTGACTAGTCTTGAATTTTAAACCTTTATATATAACTCTGTTATTCGTAAAGGTAGCTTCAAATTGTTTTTTCTGCTCGATAACATGCATTGGCCGTGGTGGCCTAGTGGTTTGACCTATCGCCTCTCAAGCAGAGGGTCGTGGGTTCAAACCCCGGCTCGCACCTCTGAGTTTTTCGAAATTCATGTGCGGAATTACATTTGAAATTTACCACGAGCTTTGCGGTGAAGGAAAACATCGTGAAACCTGCACAAAGAAGCAATTCAGTGGTGCGTGTGAAGTTCCCAATCCGCACTGGGCCCGCGTGGGAACTACGGCCCAAGCCCTCTTGTTCTGAGAGGAGGCCTGTGCCCAGCAGTGGGACGTATATAGGCTGGGATGATGATGAACATGCATTATCTGGCGACTTGTAGACGCCCGTTGTTTTCACCGGTGTTGTATGGCTTCGTCGCCGAACAAGTGTCCGGTGCGTGTGTCATTGTAAGCCATACAAAACCGCAACTCCGGCAAAAAAACGGTCCGCTGTCCGGTGAAAACAACGGACATCTACAAGCAGCCTCAAGTTTTAGTTTATGAAATAAATAATGAATAGTCAAATCCTTTAGTATTTGTAGTTCATTTTCATTACATCACTTCATTAGTATTGTTATTCTTTAGACGACCAGATGGCCTAGTGGTTAGAGAACCTGACTACGAAGCTTGAGGTCCCGGGTTCGATTCCCGTGTCGGGGCAGATATTGTATGAAAAATACGAATGTTTGTTCTCTCGGTCTTGGGTTTTTAATATGTATTTAAGTATGTATCTATCTATATAATTATATTTACCGTTGCTTAATACCCATAACACAAGCTTTGCTAAGCTTACTTTGGGACTAGGTCAATTGGTGTGAATTGTCCCGTGATATTTATTATTTATTTATTTATTCTATCGTAGTTCTCAAGGTGTTCTGAAATGGACTGGACTCAAGACCGGCCTTCGGCGGTTACCTCAGCGTAAGCAGACGCAGGGTTCTCGCCTCAACGTCCTGATGCTGTGCTTCAACGCCATCTCCAAGAATGGTTTCATCAGGAAAATGCCCAAGAGTCATGCTGCTCTCAAGAAGATGGGAGCAGTAATACTGAATGGGTGAGAATTAATAAGCTGCACATTTGCACATTAATCTTTCGTCGTCAGAATTAATAGCGCTCGTGATTCTGAGTAAAAAGAACCCAGAATTACCTAACTAGAAAAAAAGCGTCATTTAACCCCTTCACCGCCCCAGTCATCCAGTCGTGACAGCCAATGGAATGCCTCACACGCCACGGTCATTCTATTCATGACCAACATTCAGCTCGAAATGAATCCTTCTGCAATGGAATTAAAAATCATGTTGATTTGTCGCTGGTTTTTCTGTGGCGTACAGAGCATGTCAGTCACTTCGGTTGTTCTGTGGCGGTGAAGGGGTTTAAGTAAAATGCCCATCTGCAGATACAACATACTAGAAGACCTACCTTCAGCTGCCCCGTACCCTATCTTCACGGGAAACTTAGAGGAGACGAGGAAAAGCTTCACCAGGGACTTGGTTGATGAGGACAGCTTCATATTCAGCCAACTTTCCAGGAAGGGGTGAGGAAACAATATCATCATCAGCTCATCACCACTACCTATCATCATTATCACCTCTACTGACGTGCCAGAAGAAACTTTCCTCGAATCTCGGAACCTTCTCACAATTTCGTATGGGGAAAGAAATTTTCTAATTTCTTAAAATATTTAGATTTTTTTTTTCAACTTTTTTGGAAACTCCGCAATTTGCACAGCTGTAATTACTACCATCATCATCATCGCCATCATCTCGGCCCTCTCATTCTTAGAGGTTTGTGTTGCCCTCCTACAAAGTCTCTGACAGTGAAGAAAGCGATTTCTAATATCATTCCGAATAAAATATATAAATTTGGGTTTTATAGTATGATGAAACAAAGGTAAAGCTTCTCGCCAATCGTTGACGTTTATGAGGAACGACGGGTTCATTTGGGTGACACTGTTACTGGCCCGGATAATACCGCCATGGAAATACCGACCCGATTTTTCGTGTAAAAAGTTTAAACTGACATAAGTTTCTATGGGTATAGCGATACAAACGCTCGAAAAACGTGGCGTTTGTATCGATACAAGCAAGGATCAGTGTAAGGCTAAAACGTGCCGGTTTCCTTGCGTGTGCTGAGCGTTCGACTTGCGTTTGTACCGATACAAACGAGCGCAAAAAAGCGTAGTGGAAAAGCCAAGGGCACCGCGCACCAGCACCAACAGGTAACCATTTCGATACCGAGTAGACATGGGTAATCTCAACTCCGTGAAGTGATCTGACTCACTAGATCCAGCTCCGGTGTCGGTATCGAATCTGCTTATTGAATCCGACTCCTTTATTGACTCCGGTTCTTTCGAGCGATTATTAATTTATCTATGGCGATGAACTGAAGTACCGATTCATTTCGTCCTTTTAATGTTGAAAAATTCTAAATTGTGTATTTTTTAAAGAACTATGAGCTACTTTAAGAACCTACTAGTTTTCTGTTTGACTATTTGAAGCTTGAAAACAGTGTTAAATATGCGTCGCCCGCTCCGGTCATATTATATTGTGTTTTAATTCTATCTCATTTCTTTCCAATATAACCGAGTGAGAAGTCCGTCCGAGTACCGACGTAGGTACCGGCTCACTCAGCACCCGACCAAACGTAATAAGATCCGATCTGATCCGATCCGAGCCGAGAGTGAAAGCGGAGCGAGTGAGTGTGACGGCGATCACGAGCCGCTCGATCCGGCCGGACTTGGTCGGAGTTAGTAACTCCGGAGTCGATAAAATTTGAAAGGAGTCATTAAGGGATTCGGATCCGCTTGAGGATCTGACTCTTTTGAATCTTCAGATCCGGATTTACCCATCTCTAATACCGAGATGCACTAATGTTCCTTTGAACAGCTATCGCACGGCGTTCTTCGAGGACACGGCAGTCCTCAGCATGAGAAAAAACACATTCAGTGGCTTCGAGAAACCTCCAACGGACCACTACTTGCTGCCTTTCCTCCTGCGAGCGCGTGAGGCTTGTCCTAGAGGAAGTAATGGATACTGCGTTGGAGATGTACCGCTGTATGGATTACTGTTGAATCTTACTTTTCAGGTAACAGGGCATTTCTATCTACCGTTGTGCCCTGAGTTTATCTCTCCGATTTCAATAAAATTTGGTAGGTAGACTCAGTCCATGATTCCGAGCTGGAAAAACAGGGTGTCCAGATGTGTCACCAAAATATTGTATAGATGTGTCCGTTTTGTTACGAAAAGTATTAAGAAAATTTCGTAACAAAACGGACACATCCATACAATCTCATAGCTCGGAATCATGGACTGAGGACTCCCAAATTTTGTTGAAATCGGAGAGATAAACTCAGGGTACAACGGTAGATAGAAATGCCCAACAATACTTTGTTTTACCATTTTACCGCGACCACACCACTGCTTAAAAAACCTTCACGGTACGGAATCGCACTGACGCATCGTATGCGCACCGTTTTTATTGCATGCTCTCTCTCATCTGCTCCAAAAGTAGTGACGTTTACTGCGATTCCGCACCGTCTGCGTATTTTGAGTAGCGGTGTGGAGGGCTTGCGATAAAAACGGTGTGCATACTATGCGATTATACTGCGATTCCGTACCGTTACCGTTTCTTAAGCAGCCGTGTGCCTCCTAGTTGAATGGTAGATGAATCATCATCATCAGCATCTCAGCTCAGCCATAGGACGTCCACTGTCGGACATAGGCCTCCCCCTTATACCTCCCGTTGCTTCGGTTGGAAGCGGCCTGCATCCAATGATCCTGCGGCTTTAACTAGGTCATCCGTCCACCTCGTTGGTGGACGTCCTATACTGTGCTCCGTGGTCTCCATTCGAAAACTTTTCGACCCCTACGGCCATCCGTTCTCACCCGCAACCTTATGATAGCTACGCTTATGCAAGATCTGTTCAGCTCTGGTTGAGTTCGAAACGCGTCAGTGTAGTGTGGTGGTGTCGATAGACGAGTTTGTGTGATTTATGCGAGTTTTTACAGTGTGGAGGTGGAGGAACTGCATGAACACGCATATCTTGCATAAGCGTAGCTATCATAAGGTCGTCGGTGAGCAAAGTAATTGTTTTAGTTCATTGATGAAGATATTGTTGTTTCACAGTTCTCCAAGTTGGAAGGCAACCGTTTCTCCTTCACGTTCATATCCGATATCGGTCACGAGGAGTTCAGCATGCGCTCCGCGGCTGACGAAGACTTGGCCTGGTTCTTACGCCGCATTCAGCAAGCCGGGATCCTGGAGGATACCATGCTTTTTGTCATGGGGGACCATGGTCCACGGTACGATCATCATCATCAGCTGGAAGACGTTCACTGCTGAACAAAGGCCTCCCCCCTATAACGCCGCAATGACAACTCGCCACTTGCATCCACCGTCAACTCTTGCGATGTCGTCAGTCCACCAAGTAGGAGGCCTGCCAACGCTTCGTCTTCCGGTTCGTGGTCGCCACTCGAGAACCTTTCTCCCCTACGGTTATCTGTTCTTCGAGCGATGTGGCCCGCCCAATGCCACTTAAACTTGCAGCTAAATATGTCGGTGACTTTAGTTCTTTGACGAATTTCCGTATTCCGGATTCTATCGCGCAAAAAACTCTAAGCATAGCTCTTTCAGTAGCTCATTGCGTGACTCTGAGCCTAAGGTACGGTCCTTGGACTTTAATTCATGAGCCACCTGGCCACCTTGGAACCTTTCAAAGAGAAAGTCATTACGATTTTCCTGGTTAATTAATGCGATGTCACTATGACGTTTACTGTGAAATGGTTCCATGGTGGCTTATGAATTAAAGTCCTTGACCGCACCACACTAATTAGGCTCCGTTTCCACCAGAGATGTGCGGATGTGTTGCGAAGAATGTGTTTTTCATGAACCAATAGACGCTTCATTTACCTCGCCCCGCTCCACTCAGCTGTTTCCACCAGAGATGTGCTATACGAAGATAGGTAAATGAAGCGTTTCTATTGATTCATGAATAACACATTCCTCGCAACAGCATCCAAGCCAAGATGATGATGATGATGATGATGATTTATTCGTGACAGCTTGACACCATTCCGCGAAACTCGACAAGGAAAATACGAGGAGCGTCTGCCCTTGATGGCCATAGTAATACCAGAGCGTCTACATGAGAACAGGCCTGAAGATGCAGCGGCGTTGGTGAAAAACGTGGACGTGCTGACGACCCCGTTCGATATCCACACAACCCTGACTGACCTGCTGCTGATGGAGTTCCGAAGGAACCGGTTCAAGGTGCCTGGAGCTGACATGGAGAGGGGCCAGTCCCTTTTGAAACCCGTAAGTTGTATACAAAACCCGCCCCGCGAGTTGAGCAAAGTAATTCTTTTAAGTCCGTTGATAATATGGACCAGGGATCTTACGGAGCTCCGATTCCGCTTCCGTTATGTCGGAACTTCCGTTTGATATTAAACATCCGTTTCAGTTCCGGTTCCTTTACTTTTGAAACGGAAGTTATATCGGATGTCAATGCTTACCGCGGCGACTAGACATGAGCGGCGTACATCAAAAGCAAACAGAAGGCGATCACAATCTAATGAGACTTTTTGTATGCGAAAACTATCATATTGCAAGTGGTAGGACCTTGTGCAAGGTCCGCCCGGATTGCTACCACCATCTTGCTCGCTAATCCTGCCGTGAAACAGCAGTGCTTGCACTGTTGTGTTTCGGCGTGGAGAGTAAGACAGCCGGTGAAATTACTGGCACTTGAGGTATCCCATCTTAGGCCTCTAGGTTGGCAGCGCATCTGCAATCCCCCTGGTGTTGCAGGTGTCTATGGGCGGTGGTGATCTCTTACCATCAGGAGACCCACTTGCTCGTTTGCCATCCAGTCGAATAAAAATAAAATAAAAAAAAAACGCAATAGACAGACCCTCATATGTTTAGTAGATCTACCCTTAACATCTAGTCCACCTATCACTAAGACTCCGATTCTTGTTCCGGTTCCGTTTCTGTTCCGATTCCGTTTTCGGTTCCGATTCCGTTTTCGGTTCCGATTCCGTTTTCGGTTCCGATTCCGTTTCTGGTTCTGATAAACTAAATTGAAAACATCTGGTTCCGCATTCGGTTCCGATAACATCACATCCGTTACATCCCTGATATGGATCTTAACAAATTAACGCCTGATTCGATAAATTCTTTAACGACTTTTTTGTTTTTGGATCCCCTCGTCGCGGTCATGCGGCGAGGCGGGGGTTTCGCCGTATTGGTGCGCGTGCGCCGTCTGGCAACCCCTCGACCACAGCAACCCCCATCGCAAAGCCGTCGGGGGAGTAGTGGCTGACTACATCAACAGTCTCACCCACGAGCTGAGGTATCTCATCCAACCCTATGGCATCCTTTCAACTGCCATAATTTTACAAGCTTTTATTTAGTTTCACCTGTCCCATTGTCTGTATGTCTGTCTGTCTGTAATCAAATCTTGCAAGTTAAATTTGACCAATTTCCAGTACCTAATCAGATTGACTTGAAATGTAGAATACTTATGACAATACAATAATCTAGTAGTGACATCCTGGTAGTCCAGCCAGGATCGTCTCCGCATGACGGAACTCTTCAACGGTTAATAGCATCGACTTGAAATTTGGCGTGCAAATGTAGTTTGGGTGACAATGCACGTACTCGTACAGTCAACAAACAGTACTGTCAGCAAAAAAAGCTTGTATCAAAAATGAAATTTTTGTGGTTAGTTATTATAAGTACATAATGTAATGTTTGTCATAATTATTGTTGGTCATCATTTTTTAACGCTGAAACCGTACATCTTTCATAAGTTTTTAAATGGTCATCCTGTAGAACTCTATAGGTTAGGTTAGGTTTCATCCATCCATCCCAGCCTATTTACGTCCCACTGCTGGGCACAGGCCTCCTCTCAGAATGAGAGGGCTTGTTCCGTAGTTCCCATGCGGGCCCAGTGCGTATTGGGAACTTCGCACACACCATTGAATTACTTCAGTTGTGTGCAGGTTTCCTCACGATGTTTTCCTTCACCGTAAAGCTCGTGGTAAATTTCAAATGTAATTTCGCACATGAATTTCGAAAAACTCAGAGGTGCGGGCCGGTGTTTGAAACTTTGAACCCACGATCCTCTGCTTGAGAGGCGATAGGTCAAACCACTCGGCCACCACGGCTTTTTTAGGATAATCAGGATGGGGTTGTTTTATAACAATTCTGAAAAATAAATGGTTTCAGAGAAAATAAGAGTTATGTCAAACATAATATTATGACTAACATTACATTATGACTAACAATTTTCGATCAGTCCATATAAGTATACACCCCAACCCTATACTACAAAGTGAGAAATTCGAACTTCGTATCTTGCCGTCCCGCTTATGCTAATATTATTTGCTTAGGGGTTGAAGTAATTCCAAAAAAAATGTAGGCAGCCCCTGACATCTACTTGTAGCGGGAAATAAAGTCGCGAAGTGAGCCGCGCCTGATATTAAGAGGATTAATAAAACTTGTGCATTTCATAACAGAAAGGAATGCTTACTTTGGAAGTTGGTGTCAATAGAAGAAGTACTCCTTTTGGCGCCGCGTAAAAAACTGCTGAGCTACAGAACGCAGTTGGCCGAACAGGGATATTTTGGGAGATTCGGAAAACTGTTTCTACCACAGAGCCAAACTTACCAGGCTAAGGTATTTCTATAAGTTCTAGAAAGTTGAGGCGTGCAGCCGGGTTTTTTAACCAGTAAGTCCGGCACTGTCTGGGCTCTCCCCTCTCAGTGGTCCTTTTCCTGAATGCACGCCTCATATTCTATAAAGCATCATCATCATCATGTCAGCCGAAAGACGTCCACTGCTGGACATAGGCCTCCCCCAAGGCTCTCCACTCAGACCGGTCTTGTGCTTTTCGCATCCACCGCGATCCCGCGATCTTAACCAGGTCGTCGCTCCATCTTGTTGGAGGCCTACCGACAGCTCGTCTCCCGGTCCGCGGACGCCATTCGAGAACCTTTTGACCCCATCGGCCATCAGTCCAGCGAGCAATGTGCCCCGCCCATTGCCACTTCAGTTTCACAATTCTTCGGGCTATGTCGGTAACCTTAGTTCTACTGTGGATATCATCATTTCTGATTCTATCCCGCAGAGAAACCCCGAGCATAGCCCTCTCCATAGCCCTTTGAGTGACTTTGAGCAAAATCGATCTATTCAATAAATAAATTAACCCTTAATAAGGTAGAGGCGATTTAGCGACCACTTGCAAAGAGTTAGAAAGTGAACCTTATTAATTTCATAATATGTAACATTTTCCATTGTAAATTTTGAAAATACGACTACCTTTAAAAATATTCTTTGTCAGAATATTATTAAGGGTTAATCGATTTACTGAACAGATTAATTATTTTGCAATAGGTTCTAGGTTCAAGTAGTCTGTGGTCCGGTTAATGGCGTCTTTGTTTACACTTTTTATTTTAAACCTGGGTTTACAGATAGTAATGGCCCCTGGTCGAGCAATTTTCGAATCGACTCTCAAGTATTTTCCAAACAAAGATTTGTTTGTCATCGCTGAAGATGATGTTTCTAGGATAAATTCGTAAGTTTGATTATTTGTTTGTTTAAAACTCTTTACTACACAAAAATGCCACAAAAAGTGCTAAGTACCTCTATACAGACGGCCTAATCCCTGAAGGAATCTCTGCCAGTTCTTATGTTAACCTTTTATTTCAATCATAACTATCAATCTGATTGGGAAATATTACTGGCCAATGGCGTTTCTTTCTGTTAATATTAATTGTAGGAGATACTGTATACCTTATTATTTACGGAAACTACGTACAGTCACCAGCATTCATGTGTGCCACAGCGGAGCGTGCAAAAATATCTGACACATCCTTCCGACGCTTTTTGTGTCAGATATTGGTGCTGGTGCTATTCGTTTATTTCGCAACAGGGCCAATCAACTTTTTTACCGACACTAATCTGTCCGCGACATTTTTCAATCAATTGCAGATTTTTGTAAGTAAACATGTTTTTTCTGTAATTTAATAGATGGTGTACATGAATACATGCCATCCTATGTAAGTTCAACCTATTAAACCGTGAAATATCTTGTTGGAAGTACGATTTTTTGGTAACGCCAGAGACAGTTTTGGTAACGCAGACGCCCAAAGTGTCGGTAAAATAGTTGATTGGCCCAACAACGTTTGGCAACTTGATTCATTCCGCAACTTTTCATTTCGCAAACTCTTAAACTGTAAATATTTCAGGATTTATTATGCAAGCACTGCTGCTTCACGGCAGGATTAGCGAGCAAGATGGTGGTAGAATTCCGGGCGGAACTTGCAGAAGGTCCTACCACCTGCAATAGTATATTTAAACCTGCTATAGTTTATTTATACTATTAAATTACACCACCATTATTGCACCACCTGCTAAAATGTATTCGTTACTTCTGCCCATTGTAACGGTTGCCTGGAAGAGATCGCTCTGAAGCGATAAAGCCGCCTATTGCTTGCCTTAGAAAATCTCTATGCATATACCTGTGTTTTCTTAATTGCTTACTGTGTTGGTGTGCAATAAAGAGTTATTGTATTGTATTGTATTACAGGGGTATATCCATGTTATGCAAACCCTCGAAACATTCAGAGCTCTGATAGAGAATAACATTTTACAGATACGCCAACGAATCAGCGTGTCTGACCAACAAGGAAGACCTAAATATAAATAAATTTTGTTACTGTAAAAAGTATATAGAAACAGTCAATAAATGAAGTTTAAGTAAACAGACATTTTCTTTTGAATCTCTACCGAAATAAGAGAACCTATGTGAGTTCTTGCACTTGCAGAAATACATACTAAACTAAAATTATAAATGCGAAAGTGTGTGTGTTTGTATATTTGCCCTTCTTTCACGTCAAAACGGAGGGAAGGATCGACGTGATTTTTGGCATAGAGATAGATTATTGGCCCGAGAGTGACATAGGCTACTTTTTATCCCTGAAAAATGCACAGTTTCCGAGGGAACAGCGCGCGATAACCGAATGCCACGCGGGCGGAGCCGCGGGAAAAAGCTAGTAGTCTTATAATGGTACAATTAGCTACCGGATTACCGAAAGTTCCAAACAGATATCACATCACGGCCTATTACAGGTTGTAACATTTAGATCGTTCGTTATGGGAAAGTCTTAAACTATAAGGCATGCGAAGATCTGTTCTTAGGCACCATGTCAGTGATGTTAGTAACAAGAAAATCTGCATTCATACATAAAAACTGGTTCTCAGTTCAGGAATCAAATCCGGACGTTTTGAAAAATAACATTTGCCTACATTACTAAAAGAATATGAAATACATTGCATTTATTCATATGATTTGCACTATCTAAATACAAAAAAGCCTACTAAATATCTGAACACGCTTCTACGCCGTTAACAATAGAGTCGTGTTAAGATATTTTTGATCATATTTTTTCTCGCAAGCTTATGAACTTGACTGTACAAGTAAGTACCTATAAAGCCTAGTAAAAATAAGTAGCAATTTCTTATACCTATACATTTACTCATTAAATATACTGACGAGCAAAGATATTTTCTTGATTTAAAAAGTACTCTACGCATAAGATAACTACCCCCCCCCGGATTGTTACCACCATCTTGCTCTGTTGTGTTTCAACGTGGAGAGTAAGACAGCCGGTGAAATTACTGGCACTTGAGGTGTCCCATCTTAGGCCTCTACGTTGGCAACACATCTGAAATACCCCTGGTGTTGCATATGTTTATGGGCGGTGGTGATCTCTTACCATCAATAAAAACATAAAAAATAAAACTCTTTATTAAACTCATCTTACTCCAAGATGCTATCACAGCGGGTTTTGTAGTAAACGTCATTTTTTTAACCGACCCTTTTTCTTTGCTCATCAGTATAGGTAGTTAGAAATAAGTAGAATTTCTATGCAAGAAGCAGGGGTCTATTTACCCAAGAGTTAATGAGGCCATAACCAGGGTGGCAGGCTGCGAGGGGTGGCGAAAATAGCAGAAACGAGACCCTTATAGTTTCGCCATGTCTGTCCTATGTCCCTCCTGGGGACTCAAACTAATTTCATCTAAGTAAATTAGTTCAGCGGCTTAGACGTGATGAGGTAACAGACAAACAAACAGACTTACCCACAACCTTTCACATTTAATATTAGAGGGGTTGTATTCCATAGGGCGTCTATCCTATACGAAAGTCATCTATCCTTCTTTATTTTTTTATGCTGGAGTATCTATCCACACAGGTAAGCACCCAGCTTGCTTATTTAGAAACAAATGTAGATGCAACTGTAGCAAGCGCAGCGTAGGACGTCCACCAACGAGATGGACGTATGATCTGGTTACAACCGCGGATTCATGGTGGATGCAGGCCGCTCCCTCAGGGGAGGCCTATGTCCAACCGCTTCAGCCCTACGGCTGATATGATGATGATGATGAGGATGTAGCTGTACCTGGGCAACCAGAAAAGCCACAAAAATAAATTATCTTCATTAACCTATGGTTCTCAATAACCTTCAAACTTAAACAGCGTTAAGCAGTTTCAGTTAATCTAAAAACTCCATTATCGCAGTTAGCCAGTTATCGAGAGGTAGTTATAGTTCGCAGTTAAACTTAACCTTTGGTTAAATGTTACCCGGTCAGGCGCGCGCAGCGTGCCAATAGGAATGAGAAGGGCGTAGAGTAGAGCACCTTTGCCTTTTGTGTGTCCAAAAATTATAGTTAAACTGACTGTACAAAATTGTAATATGGTGCGGGTTGATCTCAGATTGTCCAGGTTGTAAAATGACTCTTAGATTGATTAACCACATAATGACTAAGGTCGCAAAAGATAATTTTTAACAAAAAAGTAAAACCGACTGCAAGAAAAAAATAACAAAAAATTGAACCGACTACAATACTCTTGAAACTATTTTTCTAGGTAGGTACCTACTAGCTCGAAGTCGGTGCCTCAGCACGAGCCAGCAGGAATGGAACAATAGTCGTCTACCTCACCTACATACTATGGGTTCCAATCACTCCTGCTGGGAGTCAATGAAAACAACGATGTAATTTTAGGGAGCTCCCACGAGAATTTAATAAAATCCCGGAATTTCAATTCAACTGCTGTATCTAATGATTTACGCGTGCGAAGCCGCGGGTAAACGCTAGTAGGTAAATAACAAACAGGGCAAGCTAAAGCTTGTAAAAACAAATAAGTGCTCCACTGTCGTTCTGTGCAAGCGCAGGAATGCCGACGTCACCTTGGTGTCGCCACCTTTCTTCAATACATCCGAGATGATAATTCGTTAGTATTATACGGAATTTAAACACGTATAACAACCGGATCCTCATCATCATAATCAGCCATAGGACGTCCGTTGGACATAGGCCTCCCCCGTAGACCTCCAGTTCGGTTGGAGCGGCTTGCATCCACCGTAAACCCGCGGCTTTAACCAGGTCATCCGTCCATCTCGTTGGTGGACGTCCTACGCTGCCTCCATTCGAGAAATTTTCCGCCCCAATGGCCATCTGTTCTCCGTGCTATATGGCCTACCTATTGTTACTTCAATGAGCTAGAGTATCTCTCTCCTCGCTAAGCAACTCTGAGCCTATTTTATAAAGCCTAGTATTAAATATTAAAGCACACATATCGAAAATACAAACTGAGACATAGATGCACAGAAAAACCAGAAAAAGAGACCAGCGCTGGGCATCGAATCCAGGTCCTCAGCATTCCGTGCTGCGTGCCATACCCCTACACTACCACTGGACAGGAGTACAGACACGAATTTCTCCTATGCACTCATATCTCAGAAAGGGTGTTACGTCTCTCGATGAGAGCTAAACATAGATGTCGCTAGTGCTGCTGCTTAAGTAGCGTAGTGACAAAAGCAACCTGAGATCGCCACACATTTTTTTTTAGCTTATCTTACTCAAAATCGTTTCTACGTTCGAACTTCATACAAGTAAAAATATGTCCCAAATTTTCCATCTCAGTTTGTTTTTATTTCTATGAACGTGACGCAGCTGAGAAATTTTAATATTTTCAAAGTCAAAGTCAAAGTCAAAATATCTTTATTCAATTTAGGCTATAACAAGCACTTATGAATGTCAAAAAAATCTACCACCGGTTCGGAAAAACCTCTGCTGAGAAGAAGCCGGCAAGAAACTCAACGAGGTATATATATTTTTTTAAAACAGATTTACAATATTATTATTATTATTATTATTTTACCATTAAAAGCTTGGAACGGGGTGTATGTTTTCTGCAAATGACCCAGCAGCGAGGGCCCAGGCCCACACTTGATGATCTAGCTGGCTGACCTATAGGATCTATCACGGGTCGCACAGAGAATGTGGGCTAGGCACCTAAAGTAACTGCTTTAGAAGGGTATGACAGATTCATAAATGGATAAAGTCGCACAACGTGCCAACTACAATTGCATTAATAAAATCAACAAAGTGACCTTGAACTAAGACCAGTGATATTTATCTTTCCTTACTATTAAGCTTATTATTGAGAATCGTGGGTTCAAACCCCGGCTCGCACCTCTGAGTTTTTCGAAATTCACGTGCGGAATTACATTTGAAATTTACCACGAGCTTTGCGGTGAAGGAAAACATCGTGAGGACTCCTGCACAAACCTGCGAAGCAATTCAATGGTGTGTGTGAAGTTCCCAATCCGCACTGGGCCCGCGTGGGAACTATGGCCCAAGCCCTCTTGTTCTGAGAGGAGGCCTGTGCCCAGCAGTGGGACGTATATAGGCTGGGATGATGACTATTAAGCAGCGTTTTCACCAATGATGTGCGAGGATGTATAACCAGGAATGCGTTTTTCATGAACCAATAGAATCGCTTCATTTACCTCGCCTCGCTTTGCTCAGCTGTTTCCACCTGTGCTGTGCGCGGCGAGGTAAATAAAGCGTTTCTATTGGTTCATGAAAAACACATACCTTGCACATGTTTGGTGGAAACGCTGCTTAAGCATAAAATGAAGTAGTTTAGTTTTTAGGGTTCCGTAGCCAAAATGGCAAAAACGGAACCCTTATAGTTTCGCCATGTCTGTCTGTCTGACCGTCCGCGGCTTTGCTCAGGGACTATTAATGCTAGGAAACTGTAATTTTGCACGGATGTAATTTTGTAAATATGCTTTCGGTCTGTGGCACCGGAGTGGATTCAAAAAAAAAAGACCAAAGTGAAAGACGTCATGTCATGGCTGTCGTAGCAAAGAAAAAGTGGACATGGGCGGGACAAATGTGTGAGTCGCGCTAGACAAGACGAGTCCTTGAATGGAGACCCAGAGCGGATACTCGGCAGACCACCGCAGCGCTGGATGGACGACATTCGACGGCACGGAGGTCGAGACTGGATGAGGGCACAAGATCGCCAAGAGTGGAAGAAGAGGGAAGAGGCCTACATCCAAGATTGGATAACCAAAAGGCCGCCATGATGATGATGATGATTGCATTATCAATTGTTGTTATATCCTTCGTTACGCACCGGTCTGTGGCACCGTAGCTCTAACAACGGGTGGACCGATTTGATGCGGTTTTTCATTTGAAAGTAGGTTTTCTAGCGATGGTTCTTAGATATGTTTTATCAAAATCGGTTCAGCCGTTTTTGAGATATCGAACTTGAAGTGAACATGTAAGTGACAATGTTTTTTTTTTTCTAACCCGTGTAATGTGTCGGGATTTTTCCAACTTTTTGTTGGTGTTATTTCTATCACGGTCACGAAATGGTCCCAAATCAGCATAAAGCGTGAGCGGGTTAGAATATTCATACAACAAACCCATATATTAATACGCAATGCAAAGCTACACTCATCCACATTTCAACGGCATAAATGCGAAATGAATCCCACATCGCCGATGATACATTTCGTTAGCAAGCTGTGCTCCAGATCCCTTTCAAATTTAAGCTAAGTTGGCTGTACATGTGGATAAAAAACGCAGCAGATTTAATCTGCTTTAAAAGTACGAAGACGTACAAGTACATAATAAGTTATTATTAATAGCTTAATAACTAGGTAATTGTATAATAATAACGTAAACAACTTAGAAAAGTTGACCCTCGACTCGACATTGTCATTTCAAAATTATATCTCAAAACCAGCCAAGAGCGTGTCGGACATGCCCAAAATAGGGTTCCGTAGCCATTACGAAAAAATTAAGTAATATTTTTCTAAGGATTTCGTATTTTATACGGAATCTTCCAAGTTTAGGTATATTTTATACCTTGGGCTGCTATTTAAGAGTAAAACTACTAATAATTCTCAAGCAAACTTAGCCGTTACAATTTTATTTGTAAGTTTGATATACTTACTACCATCCTGAATTTTTCAAATTTTTCCACCCACCGGTTTAGATTTTAGAGGGGGGGGACGCTCGATTTTATTGAAAATTTGCACTTTAAAGTTGAATATTTCGCAAACAAATCACTGAATCGAAAAATCGTCTTAGCAAAGCCCTATTGGTTTTTAAAGACCTGTCCAATGATACCCCACACTATAGGGTTGAATGAGAAAAAAACACTCCCAATTTACGTCTATGGGAGGTACCCTAAAAAAATTTTTTTTGAATTTTTTATTGTACCATTTTGTCGGCATAGTTTACATATATATCCGTGCAAAATTACAGCTTTCTAGCATTGATAGTCCCTGAGCAAAGCCGCGGACGCACAGACAGACAGACATGACAGTTTTTGCCATTTTGGCTCCGGAACCCTAAGAACGGCTGAATTGTTTTGACCCCTGCAAGAAAACTCGGCGTTTTCTCACCGCATGTAGCCACAGCGTAAGGCCATGGGTAAGCGAATAGAAAGGGACGCACGACATCCGTTGGAAAGGCCGGCAACGACCTTGCATCGCATCTATTAGAGATGAGTAAAAAAACGTAATCGTAATAACTCAATAACCTATTTTGCTGTACTAGATTACCTATAGCAGCGGATTAGATACGACAAAAACCTGCCAAGTGCGAGTCGGGCTTGCGCACCGAGGGTTCCGTACATGTACGCATCTACGAATATACTATACAGTGTCAGCAGACCCCTAGAAATTGGTATAGATGTAGACAGACGGACAAAAAAAACAAGATTTTTAGCCTTTTATTTGTTTGTTTATGCTCTTTATTGTCAAAAAAGTAAAGGGATCTCTGCCAGTCAACCTTTGAGTGTAGAGAAGAGCTTTAGAGATCCAAAAATAGAGCAAAACATTCCCTTTCCTTTCATGCCTTCGTGCTTTTTCTTGTTTACTATTGTACAGTCAACATCATAAATAAGTGATCACTTTTGTACCTTGTCATTATAACGTCATGTTTGAAAGCCATACGAAATTGTGTACCGTCTGAAAGCGATAAGGTACAAAAGTGATCACTTATTTATGACGTTAACTGTACAACAAATTGGTTGTAGTGTAGCTCTTATAGAAGAGCTATAAATCAAATTGCAAGTTTCTAGGACAATCGTAGTAGCGCAGACCTGAGTATTTGATAATATTCTGTTTATCCTTTTTGAGGTAAGTATCTTTAGTTTTGTTGTAATATTTCACTTTAATTATTTCTCTGTCAACGGGTAGTACCTTTATAAAATTACTAGGTTTTGCCCGCGGCTTCGCCTGCGTGGAATCCCGTTATCGCGCGCTGTTCCCTCGAGAACTGTGCATTTTCCGGGTTAAAAAGTAGCCTATGTCACTCTCTGGCCCATAAAGTTTCTCTATGCCAAAAATCACGTCAATCCGTCGCTCCGTTTCGACGTGAAAGACAAGCAAACGTACTTTCACATTTGTAGTTTTAGTATGGATAAAAGTATTTTTGTGTTTCTCTTGTTTTTTTGATTTTAAGAAATAATAAAAGTGACAATAACATTACAATTAAAACTGAAAACAATTTTAAAAACTCATTTTAATTAATCTTAATAAATATAAGCAACATTGCGTTCATTTCCTAATTAATAACGTTAAATAGAACCATAGCCAAGTCAAAGGTTACGCTACTGAAGTTTGATAGACAGACAGACGTGTAGATATAACATGTGTCAGGTGGTGTAACGTATGTATTTCTATTTCGAGTTTGATAAAGGTCGCGTGACATGGAACGCGACGATATGATGTAGAAAGAGTGGAACAACAGAACACTTGATACAAATGTCATTTTTAGTACAAGATTTTTTGCTGACTGTACTTTTTGTCGACCGTACTTTTGCATTGTCATAAACTACATTTCCGTACCAAATTTCTGTGCAATCAACCGTTGAAGAGTTCCGTCCTGCGGAGACGATCCCGGCCGGACTACCAGGATTCCACTGCCAGATTATTGTACTGTCACCATATTTAAAAACCGGCCAAGAGCGTGTCGGACACGCCTGAAATAGGGTTCCTTAGCCATTACGAAAAAATTAAGTAATATTTTTCTAAGGATTTTATATTTTGTACGGAATATTCCAAGTTTAGATATATTTTATACCTTAGGCTGCTATTTACTCTTAAACTACTAATAATTCTCAAGAAAACTTAACCGTTATAGTTTTTTTTTGTAAGTTTGATATACTTACTACCATTCTGAGTTTTTTCAAATTTACTACTTTAAAGTTGAATATTTTGCAAACAACTCACTGAATCGAAAAATTGTCTTAGCAACTCCCTAATGGTTTTAAAAGACCTATCTAACGATACCCCACACTACAAGATTGGATGAGAAAAAAAATCACCCCCACAACGATTGAGATAAAATTTGCCATGTGGTCGTTTCCGTGAAAGAAAAATCAATCCAGCTAAGTTTCACTGGAAAAACGTGTGTTTTCGAGTTCAAGCCCAACCAAAGCTCGGTCGCTCAACTGCATTATGTATTAAAGCGTTCGGTTGTTTTATGCGATAAACGCAATGCATTTGACGCACATCTAATCTAACCAATCACAATCCACGCTAGTTAATTATCATGCGTTTGCTGCAGCGCTCACTGCGTAAAACAATGTTTCATAATTAAATTATCTAATGCAATTAACTAAAAAAAAAACTTTGCTCACCCGTGACCTTATGATAG
Organism: Choristoneura fumiferana; assembly: GCF_025370935.1. Taxonomy (NCBI): domain Eukaryota; kingdom Metazoa; phylum Arthropoda; class Insecta; order Lepidoptera; family Tortricidae; genus Choristoneura; species Choristoneura fumiferana. The sequence goes on from NC_133500.1 coordinate 11,140,021, forward strand.
TTAAGTTTATGCAAAATATGCGTGTTTATGCAGTTCCTCCACCTCCACACTGTAAGAACACACACAACACCTGGTAACATCTCTTGTGTCTAACATCTGGTAGCACGGTGTATACGGTTGTGTTGCTCTGAAGATGAGCTCTGGTTGAGTTTAAAACGTGTCAGTGTAGTGTGGTGGTGGTGATAGATGGGTTTGTGTGATTTGTGTGTGTTCTTACAGTGTGGAGGTGGAGGAACTGCATGAACACGCATATTTTGCATAAACTTAGCTATCATAAGGTCGCGGGTGAGCAAAGAAATTATTTTAGTTCATTGATATCGTACCTCCGCAAGATATCGCCTGATTCAACAAATTTATTTATCTCGGGCATTCTCATTTTATCGTGCACCTGTCTAACTACCGTACCGCTTTTTTGCCAGGAAAAAGCGACACGGCACTGAAACTGAGTGCACATCTAGAAAAAGGATGGCTGCCATTTACATTTATCTGTGCACTCAAGTCTAATTACCGTGTCACTAGTGCGGGAAAAAAGCGGTACGGTAATTAGACAGGTGCACAGTAAAATGAGAATGGCCGATCTTATGCAAATTGATGTGCGTCAAACGCATTGCGTTTATAGCATAAAACATAAAACAGCCGAGCGCTTGGTCGTGAGTTAATGTACTTGAAAAGTCATATTACGTAACGAGAGTACATTTTCATCAGCCATGTATTTCTAATTACAACGTGAATTACGCAGATTAATCAACTTGAGGTCGTTTTGGAACAAATTTGGTATTAATTAGTACATCATGATTTATATTCCATTTGCATACTTATGTTTAACAGCCTTGTGGCCAGTGACCTAGCTTGCGTTTCTACCAGAGACGTGCAAGGATGTCTTGCGAGGAATGTCATTTTCTCAAACTTGACATGAAATATTGACGTTGTGTTACAAATAATAGGCTGAGAAGTATCGCGCTGCAGGCGCTGCGGCTCGCCTGCCTGTGCGCGGTCACTCTAGCGGCCTGCAAAGAGATTTCATACAACTTTGCAGGCCGCTGGCCGGCAATGCGACCGCCTTTTGTTTCAATCAACGCGCGCTCTGTGACACGGCGCACGCCCACACCCAGCACCACCGCCTGCAGCAGCCGCCAGCAGCCAGCTCGACACGCGCAGCGTCCCGCCAGCTTGATTTATTGTTTTTTTATTTTATTTCATGTCACGTTTGAGAAAAGCATTATACAAGCCTCGGCCAGAACGTGGGGTTGCCGGCCTCTCATCCCTATCCACCTATATCTGCCCTATATCTGCATGGCCGGCAACCCCCTACTTCCCGGCCTCTACAGTAATGTACTATTTCATGAACCAATAGAAACGCTTCATTCACCTCGCCCCGCTCCGCTCAGCTGTTTCCACTAGAGCTGTGCTGTGCGAGGATAGGTAAATGAAACGTTTCTATTGGTTCATGAAAAACACATCCCTCGCACATCTCTAATTGAAACGCAGGTTAGGTTAGTTAGGTACTTAAAGCCACAGACACAGACAATAATTCTACTACTAAAAATCCTAATAAGTAGGTTGCTGGACGTATGGAATAACACAGGCTACTTTTGATCCCGATATTTCCACGGGATAGGGATAAAATCTTGAAATAACAACCGCTGGGCTTTGAGTCATGAAATTTGGTATGTAGATAGCTGGACATCTGAAATAACACATAGGCTACTTTTTATCCCAATATTCCCACGTGATAGGGATAAAATCAAAATAAAAATGGGGAAAGAAGGCAAGCGATCTTGACGTGTCTTTTTATTAAAAAAACACTTTTGAAAAATAAGTCACAGCAAATAATAATATGTAACAATCAGCAAACATATAAGGAAGTAGGAGTAACGATGCCAAAATACCAAAAGCAGTGTAAATGATCATTAACATTGCTTTTGGTATCATAAGTAATAATTATTGTGTTAAATTGAGATCGATTGTCAAGAAGACATCAATATCTAAGGCTTATTATAAAGTTAATGATTATATCATAGAGGGATATTTGGAAATAATTCCGATCCGCATTAGCGATCCTTCAATAGCGAACTGCTGTGTTAAAAATAAAGTTGTGTTAAATACTTGTGATGTATAGATATCATTAATAATAATATCTATGTTAATAAAGGCAAGATTATTTCAGGAACGATTCGAGCGGTTTTTTAATAATATAAAAATATTATTTAAGCTGTAGATTTATTATAGTAGAAGCTCTTGTATATGATTGTATTTCTATAAGTTATATTATAAATATCATTTAATAATGTAAATATGTTTAAAAAAAATATACCTCGTTGAGTTTCTTGCCGGATTCTTCTCAACAGAGGTTTTTCCGAACCGGTGGTAGATTGTTTTTGACATTCATAAGTGCTTGTTATAGCCTAAATTGAATAAAGATATTTAGACTTTTGACTGTTTTTTTAAAAACGTTTTTCAATAAAGACTCGTCAAGATTGTTTATCCTTTTTCTGAATGCTAAAAAAACAAAGTAAGTACTTATAGATTGTCCTAGACGATCATAGATCCAAATGATCAAGGTATAATTAGAGTGCTTGTGCGCCGGCTGTCAAATGATTCATAGCAATTACAGCAAGTGGCCTTTAATCGATTGATTGGCGCGCATCTATCTGAGATTTATCGTTTTTCGCTATTCTGAATAAATCTTTATTATATTATGGCCAGTGTGGTGCCGGGTTAGAATTACACCTCTCCATTTCTTCCGTGGATGTCGTAAGAGGCGACTGAAGTATATGTTAAGGTATACCATAGGCGACAGGCTAGCAATCTGTCACTATTGTACCGTTTTTGAAAAAACATAAAACCTAAAATTGCTAAAAGTGGCCCCGAAGCGGTAACGTTTTTTGGTGTGCCCTGCCTACCCCATTTGGGAATACAGGCGTGATGTTCGTGTGTGTTTGTATATTATATTGCTGTAGCTGTAGTTATGTCCATACTAATATTAAAAACGGGAACTATATTTTCTGTCACTTTAGATTTGTCACAAAACTGCGATACCCTAATTATTATATTTAGGTATCCCAAAGAAATATATTGGTCATCAAATTAATCAAATCTGTCTCTAAGTATGAGTCATCAGATTAATGTAGGTAAACCAAGGTATCCTAAATTAGTATTCGATCACCAAAATAATAGATCTGTCACCTAATAAATAGATCAGTTCCTTAATTCGATGCTTCTACCTATTTCTACTAAGGCAGGTCTGGTTAGGTACGACGACGAGCGAAGCGAGGAGGAGTGTTAGGTAGAACTGCGACCCTCAGTGCGCGAGCCGAACGGGCGGATCGAGCGTGCCGCGGCAGCGGCCGGCGAAGTGCCAGAACCGAACATTTTTTGCTAATACTTGTATGATGAATATAAATGTTTGTAGTAGGTACTTGAGTGTATGTATTTCTCTCTCTCTCTCTCTCTCTCTCTCTCTCTCTATGTCTCTCTCAGGGCCTCGAACTCTGTCAGTAGCAATTGTAACTTAATTGGTACAGTCAAGTTCATAAACTGTGGCTGTTATAACAACAAATATACTAAAAATATAATAAAATAAATATTTGAGGGAGCTCCCATCCAACAAACCGCCGTTTTTTGCTTGATATTAATAAAGGCAATTGAAATATTTATAGATAATTAGTCGTGTATTCACTTTAAAAATAAATTATCAAATTGAAATAAAATGAACATTTAAGGGGGGCTCCCATACAACAAACGTGTATTTTTGCTAATGTCTAATGTTGTACAGATAACGGTACGGAACCCTTCGTGCGCGAGTCCACCTCGCACTTGGCTGGTTTTTTATTCCTAGATAGTTTTGAGCATTTAAAGGCATATTGCCGTGGCAAGCCGTGGTGGCCTAATGGTTTGACCTATCGCCTCTCAAGCAGAGGGTCGTGGGTTCGAACCCTGGCTCGCACCTCTGAGTTTTTCGAAATTCATGTGCGGAATTACATTTGAAATTTACCACGAGCTTTGCGGTGAAGGAAAACATCGTGAGGAAACCTGCACAAACCAGCGAAGCGATTCAATGGTGCGTGCGAAGTTCCCAATCCGCACTGGGCCCGCGTGGGAACTATGGCCCAAGCCCTCTTGTTCTGAGAGGAGGCCTGTGCCCAGCAGTGGGACGTATATAGGCTGGGATGATGATGATGATGAAAGGCATATTACCATTGAGTCAAAACATCAACTTTGTTTAGGGATAATGAGTATCCCAACACTTTTTTCTACATCTCTTTCTCTTGTTAACTGTAATTGTAGACGCTGTAGACGACCAGATGGCCTAGTGGTTAGAGAACCTGACTACGAAGCTTGAGGTCCCGGGTTCGATTCCCGTGTCGGGGCAGATATTTGTATGAAAAAAACGAATGTTTGTTCTCGGGTCTTGGGTGTTTAATATGTATTTAAGTATGTATCTACGTATGTTTTAGCAAAAATAAATGATTTATGATTTATGATTTATAATTATATTTATCCGTTGCTTAGTACCCATAACACAAGCTTTGCTAAACTTACTTTGGGACTAGGTCAATTGGTGTGAATTGTCCCATGATATTTATTTATTTATTTATTTTTCATATGTTTCATGTACCTACAATAAAGAGTTACAATACAATACAATATAATACAATACTTTTTGATATGTGTATTATCGTTATTAGTATGTATAGATTGGAAATCGTTAGATCATGCAGAAAGTGCCATCGCAACGAACCTTGGACCGCCTGGGAATCAGGCATTAGTGTAATTGCTTTGCTACCATGTAATCTTGTGTATGGAAGGTCGCGATGAAAATTGTTTCTCCCAAAGGTCAGGTGTATTAAAGCTATCATTAAAGTAAGCTTATTTATTTAATTATTTTTAAAAGTTTAATCATCATCATCATCATCATCAGCCGGAAGACGTCCACTGCTGAACAAAGGCCTCCCCCTTAGCTAGAACGCCACAATAAACGACAACCTCTTCTCCGCAACTCTCACGATGTTGTCAGTCCACCTGGTGGGAGGCCTGCCAACTTTACACTTTCCATCCCAGTTACACGTCCCACTGCTGGGCACAGGCCTCCTCTCAGAACCAGAGGGCTTGGGCCATAGTTCCCAAGTGCGGATTGGGAACTTCACACGCACATTAAATTGCTTCGCAGATTTGTGCAGTTTCTCACGATGTTTCCTTCACCGCATAGCTCATGGTAAATTTCAAATGTAATTCCGCACATGAATTTCGAAAAACTCAGAGGTGCGAGCCGGGGTTTGAACCCACGACCCTCTGCTTGAGAGGCGATAGGTCAAACCACTAGCCACCACGGCTTACTTTTTTTTTTCACTTTACACTTTAAAGTTGAATATTTCGCAAACAAATAACTGAATCGAAAGCAACCCCTAATGGTTTTAAAATACCTATCCAACGATACCCCACACTATATGGTTGGATGAGAAAAAAAAATCACCCCCACTTTACGTCTATAGTAGTTAGGTTAGGTTTGTTTTAGATTATAACAATTGTGTAAAATAAATGATTTTAGAGAAAAAAAGTTTTAGACCAAATTTCGACCAATTGACGACCGGATGGCCAAGTGGTTAGAGAACCTGACTACGAAGCTTAAGGTCCCGGTTTCGAATCCCGGCCGGGACAGATATTTGTATGAATAATACGAATGTTTGTTCTCGGGTCTTGGATGTTTAATATGTATTTATGTATGTATTTATCTATATAAGTATGTTTATCCGTTGCCTAGTGTCCATAGTACAAGCTTTGCTTAGTTTGGGACTGGGTCAATTGGTGTCAAGTGTCCCATGATATTATTTATTATTTTCATTTAAATTCATTTTCATTTTGTTTTCATTTAATTTTTATTTCCTTTCACGTTATTTTAATTTTCATGACATTCTAGGTAAAGCACAACAGAATCGGTAGGTCCGCGCCAGTTTTACGGAACCCTAACATCATCATTTGTCGAGGTCCACATGACGTATGCATGATTTGTATGGTCGTGATAGGGCGCAGAGCTGACGAGTCGCTAACTTGACGAATGCGGAGCGTAGGCGCCGATAGCTCATGCGCTCGCTACATGTGAGTTTTTTAGATTTTTTTATTATGAAAGGGAGGCAAACGAGCAAGTCAATCAACTTTTTTATGTGTTGTTATTCTGTTTCGTAACTCAGGAGACATCAATGATACACTTTCTCAGAAAAATGATTGCAATGTATAAATTATTAGCATGAAGGAATTATCTAAAAATTGTTACAATCACAGCACAACTCTCAATTTTCAGTGGACCTCATAAAATCATAGTTTTAACGTAATAAACGTACCTACTTGCATGTATACTCGTACTCTAAGATGGGTACGCACTGTGTTCCAAACCATTTTGTAGAATTAGTGTTTTCTCTGTAAATGAATGTTTATATTCTTTTGAGAAAATAAAAATCTTAAACCACTACAACTCAGGGGACGTTGCCATGTCAGCAAGCTTCACTAAAAAGTTAATTAACCCGGGTCTTGTACCGCTCTAATATTTAAAACTAGTTAAAATTTAACTTCAATTCGCACATCAATTTATCGTACACATTATCGTAGCGTTTCTCACAACTCTACCACAGCCATAGTTCAAGAACTTCTTTTGTAGAACTCATCTCGAATTTATTTTAAAAAGAGTTCATTGTATTATTTTAACCTTTTAACCTATGATACAATTACTTCACTTAACTGCTGTTAAGTATAACAAAGTCCTATGATTCGTGTCAGAGCAATCGATATCCTTCTCTATGCCTTTAAATTAAGGTTCTGTTTTGATATACGAAGAAAATTTCGGTTTTTAAATGTTTTAACTAGCGATAAATTACCGACATTTAAAATCCTACTAGTTTTTACCCGTGGCTATGCTTTTATTATTAGGCAGTTGTCTCACCGCCAGCGAGCAAACGATTGACTATCGACTATTTTCTCGCTCAAGAAACGAACAAAATATATATCCTATATAAATATAAGATCCTGTGTGAGTAAAAGAGCCACATTGCATATATTATATTAATAGTTGATCGCTGGGTGTTTAAACTGCCGGCGAGAACTCGCTCTTACATCTTTGGTCGCAGCGACAAGAGCTATAAAACTATGTTAGCTTGGCGGCCGCCCCGCTCGAGCGAGTGAAGCGAGCAATCGCCCATCGCACTCGAACACTCGCTTACAGCCAGCGACAAAACTACACTCGCTTCTCGCTGCTCACCCACTCGTTTCTAGTTACTCGCTCTACTCGCTTATCGCTCATCGTTGGCGGTGGGACAAATGCCTTAGTGCGGTTTTTAGTTCCGAACCCGCGGGAATATCTAAGTCTAGAGAAGTAATATTTTCCTACCCGTACAAAATTTTACTTTCGATTCGTCATACAACGTAAATGAAAACTATAATGTGATTTTTAAAAATTCCCCTGAAAATGTAGTAAATTCATCGAATTTCAATTCGACGACCAAACCTAATCATTCGCGTGAGCGAAGTTGCAAGTTAAGATTTATAAATGCAAAAGTTTGTGAGTGAGTGAGTATGTCTGTTACACCTTCACAATTTCGAAATTTGGTATATAGATCCCGAAATTCAACAACCCAATAACCGCTGGGCTTAGACTCATAAAATTTGACACGATTGTTTTTAATGTAACGTCAATGAAAACCACGATTAAATTCTCGGGAATTCCCACGGGAATTTTTAAAAATCCCGAAATTACAATTCAGCTGCTAGACCTAATGATTTACGCGTGCGAAGCCGAGGATAAACGCTAGTACTAGTATATAATAAATTTGTGTAGGTTAGGTATGATAAAATGTTTGGGATGTTTATCTGTTCTATTCGTCATAGTATATTATCATGGCCATCAAATCATGCAGTGTTACGACGTTTAAAAAATCTAGTACAATACAAATAAAAACCAATGTAATTTTCGGTATAGGTACCTACCTATTTAGTAAACTCCCAGAATTTTAATTGAATGAAATAAAACAAAATCGCGGGAATATTGGCAAGATTCGTGATGGCAACGACCTTGGCAGCAAGGCATCGCCATTAACGCAGAGGTGTTAGTCACAAATTCCTTTGAGTTTACGGATGTTTTCGCATATAACAATACCGGTAATCAGAAGCCGAAGATATATCTTCCTAATAATATCTAATACTTGGGCCGACTTCTTAGACGTGAAAGAAATAAAGAAAGAAGACATTTATTCACTAATTAATACGGAAGACACACAAGTATAATAAAATTTACACAATAAAGTACACACAAATAAACCAATAAAAAAGACATAAAAAAAAATAACATAATACACAATTTTTTTAAAGCGAAACGGCCGCTGACTCAGCATTATGCTGAGTCGTTAAACGCCAGCAGCGCTGATTTTCCGCCAGAACCGTCTGTGACTCAAGGAACGATGCACAAAATTATAAAGAAATAAAATAAATAAATAAATAAACCACCCAGAAATAAATAAATAAATGACCACTAACAAAAAGTGAAAAGCAGGGACGTACACACAATTTATTTTACAAGCTTTTATCTACACTCATATAGTAAATCCTCAATTATGCGTTCAAACACCAAAAACCATAGGTAACCAGCATTACGACATTGGAATCTATTATGACCACGGCTGTATCGTAATGGTCATTACGATACAGAAATCTGTATCATAATCAGATTTCATACATCATTAAAGCACGGGGGGGGGCGCCGCGACCACGTGCAGCAGCAGGTCGTCGCGCGCGCATCGGGCGCAGCTCGTGAGGCAGACTTACTACCTAGTTCTCGTTATTGCAGGTCATTCTCAATGGTTCTTGAACACATGATAGAGGATTTAATATATGGATATAGATAAAATATTGTATGCAACTGTACGTAATTAGGCCTTAAAACACTCATGTGACCCTATTATGAAACTCGACTACGCCTCGTTTCATAAACCCACACTCGTGTTTTAAGGACCCTTATTACGATACAGTTGCATAATAGTACATTACTGCAGAGGCCATGAAGTAAGGGATTGATGGACGAGTTCGGGGTAGACGGCCGAGTCGTAGACGAGGCCGGATAGAACGAGTCCAGCAATCCCTGTTCTGGCCGAGGCTTGTATAGTGCTTTTCTCAAACAATGTGAGGAAATATTTCATCCATCCATCCATCCATCCATCGCATCGCATCGCATCGCTTCGCATCGCATCGCTTCGCATCGCATCGTATCGTTTCGCATCGCATCGCTTCGCATCGCATCGCATCGCTTTGCATCGCTTCGCATCGCTTCGCATCGCTTCGCATCGCTTCGCATCGCTTCGCATCGCTTCGCATCGCTTCGCATCGCTTCGCATCGCCGTCGCATCGCTTCGCATCGCTTCGCATCGCTTCGCATCGCATCGCATCGCATCGCTTCGCATCGCATCGCTTCGCGCATCGCATCACATCGCATCGCATCGCATCGCATCGCATCGCTTCGCATCGCATCGTAGTATCGCAAATGCTTACAGAGTAGTGGTGGTTGGCTGTTCGTAATTTTTCCATTGTCAGTTTAATGTTAGTAAGCAAATTTAAAAAGTTAGAGCAGCGGACAATAATGGATTTTCATACATACTTCATGGCCTAGGCCAAGAAGTTATGTAGGGAGGTGGTAGTGAGCCATAAATGAGAAACTTCATGTCTCCATTTCGTGACATTAACGCATACATTTCCGAGCATGTTTGAGAAAATTACTTTTATTTGGTGGTCCGGCCAGCCCAGGATCGTTTCCGCAGGACGGAACTCCTCGATGGTTAATGGCATCAACTTGTTTGGTACGGAAATGTAGCTTAGATGACAGTGCAAGCAAAGTCTACAAGAAGTTCAGGCAGCAAAGAGAAAGCTTGTATTAAAAATGTCATTCAAAAAATTAAAACTTTATTCTTACTCTGTACCTTTAGTTCACACACGTGCCTAATAATTTTGTGTTAAGTGATTAATAAAATAAAATAGCCGTGGTGGCCTAGTGGTTTGACATATGGCCTCTCAAGCAGAGGTTCGTGGGTTCAAAACCCGGCTCGCATCCCTGAGGTTTCGAAATTCATGTGCGAAATTACATTTAAAATCTACCATGAGCTTTACGGTGAGGGAAAACATCGTGAGAAAACCTACACACACCTGTGAAGTCATTCAATGGTATGTGTGAAGTTACTAATCCGCACTGGGCCCGTGGGAACTACGGTCCAAGCCCTCTCATTCTGAGAGGAGGCCTGTGCCCAGTAGTGGGACGTAAATAGGCTGGGATGATGATGATGATGAATTAATTAAATTAAATATACTTAATTCTGTTTATTTTAGAAATAAGATTAAAAATCCTACTAATACTATTAATGTGAAAGTTTGTAAGAGTATGTGTGTGTGTGTGTGTGTGTGTGTGTGTGTGTCCATGTTTGTTACACCTTCACGCTGAAAAGTCAATGGTTCCTCTGGTCCGAAAGTTAAAAATTAGAAGCAAATTCATGACCAGTGTTTAGCAAAAAAAAAACATAAGCGGGTCAAAGGTGGTTTTAAGACAATATATTACCCCGCCTACCTCGCCTTGACAGCCTCTGCGTTGCGACAGACAGACAATCGAACGAAACTGGACCATTGTTCACATACACAACAATGAGCTGCCCTTGACATGTTTGGGTATTTGCTAATTTGTGTTGATCTTACTTCCGATTTATGTATGCGCTAGAGCATCGGTTCTTAACCTTTTGGGCTGGCGATCTAAAATATAAATCAATTTAAAGCCCGCGACCCAAAAATACTGATAAATTGACGTCAATGTATAATACCTTTAAAAGAGCCTTCTTGTATATATGTATTTCGGCAACGGCTCCAACGATTTCGATTAAATTTGGTATTTAGGGGTTTTCGGGGATGAACAATCCATCTAGCTTGGTCTTGTCTCTGGGAAAACGCTTGGTATCGAGTTTTAACCCGAGCGGAGCTCGGTCACCCAGGTATTTTACATAAATCAATGTAAGATGTGTGTGTTTCCGCGGGATAACAATAAACGAACATTACGCGGACAGAGTCGCGGGCAACAGCTAGTACTTAAATACATATTAAGCGCCCAAGACCCGAGAACGAACATTCGTATTATTATTATTTTTTTTATTCGACTGGATGGCAAACGAGCAAGTGGGTCTCCTGATGGTAAGAGATCAGCACCGCCCATAAACATCTGCAACACCAGGGTTATTGCAGATGCGTTGCCAACCTAGAGGCCTAAGATGGGATCAAGTGCCAGTAATTTCACCGGCTGTCTTACTCTCCACGCCGAAACAACAGTGCAAGCACTGCTGCTTCACGGCAGGATTAGCGAGCAATATGGTGGTAGCAATCCGGGCGGACCTTGCACAAGGTCCTACCACCTGCAAAATATCTGCCCCCACCGGGGATCAAACCCGAGACCTCAAGCTTGTCAGGTTTTGTCAGTCGTGTATCATCATCATCATCATCTCAGCCTATATACGTCCCACTGCTGGGCACAGGCCTCCTCTCAGAACAAGAGGGCTTGGGCCATAGTTCCCACGCGGGCCCAGTGCGGATTGGGAACTTCACACAAACCATTGAATTGCTTCGCAGGTTTGTGCAGGTTTCCTCACGATGTTTTCCTTCACCGCAAAGCTCGTGGTAAATTTCAAATGTAATTCCGCACATGAATTTCGAAAAACTCAGAAGTGCAAGCCGAGGTTTGAACCCACGACCCTCTGCTTAAGAGGCGATAGGTCAAACCACAAGGCCACCACGGCGTCTAACTTTTACTAGATAATAATTAGCAGAATTTCGTCGTCTACCCAATTAAATAGCGTGCTATAAAACATCATAACCGTAATAAATGCTAATCTCATACAATCAAGAAACCATCGGATAAGATCTAGCTAAGCAGTCCAATCTTTTCAACTCTTCATACAATCTCTCAAAGTAGGTACGAGTAAGTATATGTCATTTAATAGAACACTAAAAACCGAAGTTGCCTTTAGCCTTTGATCTTTTAATTCAGGCGAAAGAAAGCGAACTGGAAATAAAAATGACTAGGATGCGAAAGAAGAAGAGAATCACACTAATTAATAATTATAAATACGAAAGTATGTATTCATGTATAAGTATTTAAGAATGTTTGTTACTCTTTCAGTTGAATGGACAAACAGAATAACACATGATATAATGAGGGCTATCGCGTATGAATTCGCCGCTAGAGGCGCTAGTGTAGCGTGAGGTCTCCGAAATGTCAAATCTCATAGTTTTTTGGTGAGCTACGCGGGTTTATTTAGAATTGGGATAGTTTTGTGAATATTTTGCAATATCTGAAATTAATTATGGCAAGTATGCGTTTCAGGGCAATGAATGTCTGTGTTTTGAGACAGTTTTGTCTTTCGGAAACCTTTGTCCTCCCTATTTCCTAACAAAACGGGGACTATGCAACACTGTGGTATGCTCGATATTTTTATGGTACGGTTTAAGGTGTATTAAATATGATTTTAATCTAAACTTTGTTTTCACGCCCGTAATAAAAGACTTTGAAATCCATACTTAAAAACCTCACGCAACAGTGCGCCATCTAGTGAGACAAAAAACGATAGCCCTCATTATTTATTTAATCGTATGGCATACATTTAAAATAGGCTTATAATACATAGGTACATCATCTTTGCCTATTTGTATATCGACATATGTTTGTCACTCGTTTAGCACCACCCAGGGGACACGTGCAGGGTTGTGGTGGGTTTCTCCTGTGGACGCGAGTAACAATCGTCCCCCATGATATAACTGATATAAGTTTTCTATACTTTTTATCGCACTGGGTTCATGAAACTTGGCATAGTTATTTTACATGTACCTTTATAACGTCAATGAAAACCACAAATTATTTTTTGGTAATTCAATTTTTACTTTTGTAATTTTTATGAGGTGTGTAACTTTATTGCCAAATAAAATTATTCTCATTCTTGTTCTTATTTTAAATAATCCGTTGGCTACTTCTGTTATTGATACTTTAAGATAGTTTTAGACTTCAGTATCGTGGGAGAGGTCAGTATACATTGGTAGTTTTTGCTTTAATTAAGGATATATTATATAAATGCGTAGTAAAGTAATGTAGGTGCATCTGCAATGTTTAATGGGACCATTAAATGCCTCTTGCAAATGTCAAGTGTGGTAGGTTTTTATTGGTCCTTCGAACCGGGTCATCTTGAGGATTCCATTGAATTTATTGAGGACTTTAATAAGGGATTAATTGCGTCAATCAGCTTTTAAAAATAGATGCGATAGTGTTTATAAGGTGTTTGTGTATGTGTGCGTGCGTGTGTTTGTATTTTTGTTACCTACACTAAAACAGTTGGATAGATGTGAATACATATAGAATTTGTTTTTTTTTGTGGAGCCGCCTCAAGGGCCAAAAGTTTTCTTTTGTTTACTTGGTTTAGTTTTTCAGGGTTCTGGTGGTAAACATGTTTTTTTCTGTAATTAATAGACGGTGTACATGAATACATGCCATCCTACGTAAGTTCAACCTATTAAACCGTGAAATATCTTGTTGGAAGTACGATTTTTTGGTAACGCCAGAGACAATTTTGGTAACGCAGGAGACGCCCAAAGTGTTAGTAAAATAGTTGATTGGCCCAGATTGCAGGAAAACCGCAGGAAAGCAGTCGGGTGCGCGACGAGATGTATGTCGGCCGCACGGCACTAAGTTCGGGAGCAATTATTTTGCTAAATGTTAACGGTACCCTACCCCTTTTTCTAAATAAATAATGATTTCTGATATTATCGCGATTAATACATGAAATAACTTCCTACCGAATAACTCGTTTAAGTTTGTAGTCGTATATCTATTGTAATTGAAAAAAATAATGCTTAAATGTGGCTTAAATTATGTAGATTAAATAATAGGTAAGATTAACGATTACATTTATTTGCACTATCTAAGCCATACCTATATAATATAGCGAACTACATATTAAATAGCGAACCTACTGTGTTAAAAATAAAGTTGTGTTAAATACTTGTGATGTATACATATCATTTAATAATATTGTTAATCTATTTAAAAAAATATACCTCGTTGAGTTTCTTGCCGTATTCTTCTCAACAGAGGTTATTCCGAACCGTTGGGAGATTTCTTTTTTGACATTCATAAGTGCTTGTTATAGCCTAAATTGAATAAAGATATTTTGACTTCGACTTTGACTTTATAAGCACCTTTAAATGTCATTGGTAGCACTTATTAGGGTTTTGCGATAGTCAGCCCTGTGTGTCTTACGCACACATTGACGCGTGTACAGACATCGTCGTGCCTATGTACTCGTAGATTCAAGAACGCGTATTTTGTACGGCGTGGCTGCCGTGTGGCTGTGCTGTGCTGTGCTAGGATAGGTATACGAAGCGTTTTAGTGGTTCCTGAGAGACTAGCATATACCTGGCAACACATGGCGAACATCTCTGGTGGAAACGTAGTCTGAGGTGGATGCTGGATAGATTAGGACGAAATTAGATAAGCCGCCATTACACTTTTTTAGAGCTGGTTACAATTAGGGATGGTTCCGAATATTCGTTTTATATTCGGTATTCGGCATATTCGGCAGGTTTACCGAATTTTCGGTATTGGTACTCAAACTTTTCACTGTATTGAGTCATGTATGAGTTGAGTGTTAAATGTGTTTTATGAGGTACAGTGAGGCTTTATGTTTCTGTTGACACTAGCTTTATTCCCAATAACATCAGATAAATAAATAATAATAATAAATAATATCACTGAACAATTCACACAATTGACCTAGTCCCAAAGTAAGCTTAGGAAAGCTTGTGTTATGGTTACTAAGCAACGGATAAATATAATTTATATAGATATAGATACATACTTAAATACATATTAAACACCCAAGACCCGAAAACAAATATTCGTACCTATTTTTCATACAAATATCTGCCCCGACACGGGAATCGAACCCGGGACCTCAAGCTTCGTAGTCAGGTTCTCTAACCACTAGGCCATCTGGTCGTCTAAACCCATGTTCCCATCTCTAGTTATAATCTGTGGTACTTATTAATGAGGGCTATCGTTTTTTGTCTCACTAGATGGCGCACTGTTGCGTGAGGTTTTTGAGTCTGTTATTACGGGCGTTAAAACAAAGTTTAGATTAAAATCATATTAATACACCTTAAAACCGTACCATAAAAATATCCAGCAACCACAGTGTTGCTTAGTCCCGTTTTGTTCGGAAAAAAAGGGAGGCCAAAAGTTTCCGAAAGACAAAACTGTCTCAAAACACAGACATTCATTGCCCCGTAACGCATAATTGCCATTATTAATTTCAGGTGATGCAAAATATTCACAAAATTATTCTAATTATAAATAAACCCGCGTAGCTCACCCAAAAACTATGAGATTTGACATTTCGGAGACCACACGCTACACTAACGCCTCTAGCGGCGAATTCATTCGCGATAGCCCTCATTGCTTCTAGATTCCTATAGATAAGGCTAACTAGGATGACCTTTACAATATTGGAATGTTGCCAGTCATCTGCGCCATTATGCTCATTAAATAAGTTATCTGTACTTTCTACATACCTAATCTGATTGATTATATTGTCTAAGTTCTTATATATCTCTGTTTTATTAAGGAGCACCGAGTTTTAGCGAAATGTAAGCAATACAGAAAACAGGTACACAGAGAGAAAATTACAAGGTAAGCAATAGGTATTTTCTTCGTATTACTATTAAAAACAAATACATTATTTTAAAAATATTTCGTGTGCACGCGTTAGAAAACATCTAGTTTTCTTATCATTCAAAAACTCATAACCCGCCGCGCAATATTGAAGCCGTATTAAGGGTTTATTTTGGTTTTCCCTGACATTTTTTTTAATTATGTACAAGTAATAAGGGTTGGGGCTTGGAGGCTCGCGAGTTGTTTAGGGAGTTAGGTCGTCGATTGCGTGATAGGGGCTGCGACCCTCGCTCTGGCTCGTCCTTGTGCAAGGTCTCCATGGCCATTTAGCGGGGTATCGCTGCTGGTAATATGGGGACGTTTGAGCCGGGCACGATGCACGAGGGAGGGTTTTAAGTTAGTTTTTATGACGAAGCTTGTTGCGGATGACTTTAGTGTGTTAAGTAATAAGTAATAAGTCACCAAATATCTTACATATGAAATTAAAAACTAAAGCTTAACTAGTAATGACACACCAAGGATACATTGTGAGCTATAAAGCAGCGTTTCCACCAGAGATGTGCTGTGCGAGGCGAGGTAAATGTAGCGTTTCTATTGGTTAATGAAAAACACATCCCTCGCACATTATTGGCGGTAACGCTGCTTTTTAGCTTATATATAGCTCATTTTTAGGGTTCCGTACCTCAAGAGGAAAAAACGGAACCCTTATAGGATAACTTTGTTGTCCGTCTGTCTGTCAAGACCCTTTTTCTCAGGAACGCGTGGAGGTATCAAGCTGAAATTCATATTAAATACTCGATCTACTGTCCGTTGGAGCTATGAAAAAATCAAACTTCTAAGCCAACGCAATCAAAAGATACAGCCGTTTATGCTGCAAATTTTCGACACTCGCAAGGGAATTAAAACCTACAGGGTACTTGAAATTTGGTACAAAGCAACGTCTTATATAGCACGGATAAAGGAAAAATTGCGAAAAGCATAAATTTTTAGTTACATCATATTTATAATAATAATATAAAAAAAATGTACGGAACCCTCGGTGCGCGAGTCCGACTCGCACTTGGCCGGTTTTTTTAATAAAAATTAAATAGTTAATCGCAGAAATCAAACTAAATTGAAATAAACCTATCTATGGTATATCTCGAGTCGCCTCGCCTTACACGGCTTCATCTAAAATACCTTCTAAGTGAAGCATCGTTATCTTCGCGCTGACTGCATACTTGCAGCGAGGTCGCACTAATGCCATTGTGAATTGGCAGATAGATCTTAAATTAAAACGAAACCAATTCATAGCGTACAAAGGCACACGTTACTTGTACAACGGCGGACTTATCCCCTTATGGGATCTTACAGTGCGTGATGCACCTATGACTGGTTTTTTGGAAAGTGAAACGAGTTTTTAGGGTTCCGGAGCCAAAATGGCAAAAACGGAACCCTTCGCCAAAGTTTCGCCATGTCTCTGTATGTCTGTCTGTCTGTCTGTCCGTCCGCGGCTTTGCCGGTGGGTGGAAAAATTTGAAAAAAATCAGGATGGTAGTAGTATATCAAACTTTCAAGGTAAACTATAACGGCTAAATTTGCTTGAGAATTATTAGTAGTTTATGAGTAAATAGCAGCCTAAGGTATAAAATATACTTACCTAAACTTGGAAGGTAAAAAATATAAAATATACCTAAAATACGAAATCCTTAGAAAAATATTACTTAATTTTTTCGTAATGGCTACGGAACCCTATTTTGGGCGTGTCCGACACGCTCTTGTTTTATGTTATTCTTTCTTCCAGGTATATTCCAGGTCGCAGGTCGGTCCAGTTGAGGAGAAGTACCGGCTGAGTCGACGACGCAGCGGCAATGTTCCTATTTTTATAGGCGGGCTCATCCCCTCCACAATACCGACCTGCGTCCCCCCGATATGAACTTTATTATAGTAAAATCTAAAATATACAACTATCTTTATTATTTGCGACGCAGCGCACCCCTATGCTAATTGCACATATGTGCACATACTTGTTTGCCACCGCGCAACGCACATAGGTTATCGAATCGTGGCTGATTTTTCCCTTCGTCCGCGCTGGCAACTCCTGCTTCCGGGGGATCGCGTCACTCCACCCCCCCCCCCCCCCATGGCCGTCGAGCACTCGCTCAGTCAAGAGAGCTGGTGGCCAGAAGAGAGTCTCCTGTCCGTGTTGACGACAGGCAACCACAAAGCCGCTGAAAGGCCACCGGTCCCGTCATGCCACAGAACGGCAAAACGGGACAAAGCCAAAGACAGGCACCCGCCACACCAAGACTAATTAATCGGGTAAAGCCGCAGAGAGGCCAGACACCGAATAATGGTGTTGCAGAGACCGGCCCATGGTCATGGGCCGGGCAAGACACCGACTCAAAGGGCAATGCGGTCGTCAAAGGGTCGATTCACTTGCCGAGCGGCCCATCTGACAGCTCGCCTTCCCTTAAGCTGTAAAAGCCGTCAGAGGATAACAGTAACAGCCCGTTCGAAAAAAAGCGGGGTCGATCAGTCTCGATTAGCGCGTAGCGCGGCGGCTTGGCGAATCGAATAAGCTGTGTTTACATTAATTTAATTAAGGGCAAAGGATCTAATTAAAGCATATTCGAGCCGCCATAAAATGACAGACAATGAGGACCATGATTTATTTTTCAGCTCTACACTTAATTAAAAATTTATTTACCTATCAAACTTAACCCTTAATTTGGCAGTGTCCGTATATTTGCCAACATTTTTTAAGGCTTGCTTTTTGTTTTTTTATACATAGAATTTTTAGGACTCCAAAATTACGACGAGGCTTGAATCACGTTTTTTTATTTTTGTTAAATTAAGGGTTAAATATTGCAAAAACGACTTAATTCTACGAGATGTACGCGCGCGGGGACGCCTATCCAGTGCGCGTGCACTCGATAGCGCAGTCGTCCGAAACATCTCTACCAGTCAACCTTTGGATGAGAGGAGCAAACAGAGACCCACAAAGAGTGCGTTTAAGGGCCTGTGTCACCACTTGTCGACTAACTTTAAGTGACGGATATCAGTGATGCCGTCTCTGTTTGTTTTCAAAAATACAAACTGAGACATGGATGCACGGAAAAACCAAAAAAAGAGACCAGCACTGGGAATCGAACCCAGGTCCTCAGCAGGTGCTGCTGCTTAAGTAGCATAGTAGAAATAAGCAACCTGAGATATGTATGCATAGGAAAAATTCGTGTCTAGATTCCTGTCCAGCAGTGGTGTAGGGGTTATAGCACGCAGCACGGATTGCTGAGGACCTGGGTTCGATTCCCAATGCTGGTCTCTTTTTCTGGTTTTACTGTGCATCCATGTCTCAGTTTGTATTTTCGATATGGTTTCACGGGATACCCGTAAAAGTAACAAATTTGGAGTTCAAATAAAAAATACAAAAAGACTCCAAAAACCAATCATAATCTGTTTGTTTTGTCCGAATAAACAAAGACTGCATTACTTTTAACTGACTGTCAAAAACTGAGAGTCAAAAATAGTGGATAACAAACAGTGACCAAGTCACTACGTCATTATAACCACTCAATCCCTTAATGGTTGCATGACAGAGCATCTCCGGCCATACAAGTATTGTCGCCATGAATATTTATGTTGTCCACCGGAGCAACATAACTCATGTGAACTGCTCGCTCCGGGCTGCACGTGCGAAACGACGCTGCGTTTGTGCGACACTTGCAAATTTGTAAGACTCGAAGCTAGCTCAAAGTTCTAGATAAATACTTATAAATGTAATAAAAACCCGTAGTAGTACGTAGGTAGCCTAGTGCTTTGCCTAATGGCCTGTCAAGACGAGGATCGTAGGTTCAAATTCGGGCACCACTCATTCGGGAATCACATTTCTTTATCACGAGCCCAACGGTGAAGGAAAATATTGTGAGAAGTCCTACTAACGCCTGCGAATAAATTCAATGGTATGTGTGAAGTTCCCAATCCACACTGGACCCGTGTGGGAACTACGTGAAGGTATTGTTGTACCTACATTGTTGATTATTATTTACTAGCTTTTGACCGCGGCTTCGCCCGCGTGGAATTCGGTTATCGCGCGCTGTTCCTTCTAGAACTGTGAATTTTTCCGGGATAAAAAGTAGCCTATGTCACTCTCTGGTCCATAAACTATCTCTATGCCAAAAATCACGTCAAACCGTTGCTCTATTTTGCCGTGAAATACGGACAAACATACAAACATATACATTTTTATAATATTATATGGATTTCGACTCGGGCCGTAGTTCCCACGCGGGCCCAGTGCGGGTTGGGAACTTCACACACGCCATTGAATTATTCTGTAGGTCTGTGCAGATTTCCTCACGATGTTTTTCTTCACCGAAAAGCTCGCATGAATTTCACAAAATCCAGAAGTGGGAGTCCGAGAAAAATAATTTATTGAATCAGGCGTTACTTTGCGGAGGTCCATATCAATTAACTAAAATAATTTCCTGGCTCACCCGCGACCTTAAGCCGACCACTTAGGTCGCGGGTGAGCAAGGAAATTCTTTTAGTTCATTGGGAGTCCGGAGTTTGAATCTATGATCCTCTGCTTGAGTAGGCCTCAAATCAAACCACTAGGCCACCACGGATTTTTACTGCCGAATATAATGTTCTTATTACGCGTGCGAAGCCGCGGATAAAATCTAGTATATAAGTAAATAATATACAAGGATTGTTCATTTAAGCATATTAATAACGTAAGGTAATGATAATTTTGACTGGCTTTTATGTCAGACTGTACCAAGCTTTTAAGTTCAGTACCCACTCATATTAACCTCAAAATGGCTTCCCACGGAGTAGTTGCTGAGCAATGCCTAGGGAATCTAAATTTATAGACAAACTAACGCCATAGACAAAACTGAAATCAAGTAGACAAATAAACTTTTTTCATTTATTCATTAAAGTGGAACTATCATCTTTAATTTAGGTTCAAACGTTTAATTTTTAGCCCTATACCTTTTTTAATCGTAAACATTACGGGTACCAAATAAAAGCTTATAATTTTGCCCAATCTAAATACCAGCTTAAAAATAAAAAAAAACAGCAAGTCTGACTTAACCTTGTAAATGAACTAAAAGAATTTATTTGCTCACCCGCGACCTTATGATAGTTAAGTTTATGCAAGATATGGCGTGTTCATGCAGTTCCTCCTCCTCCACACTGTAAGAACACACACAAATCACACAAACTCATCTATCACCAGCTCATCACCACACTACACTGTCGCGTTTCGAACTCAACCAGAGCTCATCTTCAGAGTGACACAACCGTACACCATGCTATCAGATGTTAGATCAAAGCAAAGTAAAGCCTGATTCAATAAATTTATTTAACCTTGTTAGCCCATCGTCCTAAATTTAGGACATACGTCAAAGCTAATGCCAAACTTACTAATTGACATTAAGTTTCAAGTTCTAATGATCAATGTTTGACGTGGGCCTTATGATGTTGATGTTAAGGACTTTAACCGTCGGGATTCAGAATCGATTAGGTACTGGAATTTTTGAGCTAGTCGCAATTTTGAATGGATCCCGAATGTTAGGGTCTCCCCACACCTATAGACGCGGCATTGGCTTAAGAATTTATTGAATCAGGCGTTACTTTGCGGAGGTCCATCTCAATGAACTAAAGAATTTCCATGCTCACCGCGACCTTAAAGCCGCGGCCTTAAGGTCGCGGGTGAGCAAGGAAATTGTTTTAGTTCATTGGCTTAAGAGCGTTTTTACCAGCTGAGCTGGCAACGTTGCATTTTTCTTAGTTTTTCTCGATTATTCCATAAAATTGAATGAAAATTAAAAGTGGTCTGTTAGAACCGAGAAACTGTTAATAAACATAATTTGTTCGTTTTCAAGAGTATAAATTAAATTAAAATAAAATAAATGGTAATTTTTTATGGAATAATAATCGAGTATTTTATACCGAATCTTCCAAGTTTAGGTATATTTTATACCGTAAGGTGCTATTTACTCTTAAACTAGGTACTTATAATTCTCAAGCAAACTTAGCCGTTATAGTTTCCTTGAAATTTTGATATTTTTACAACCATTTTAGAGGGAGGGGGGGGACGCTCGATTTTTTATTGAAAATTTGCACTTTTTCTAAAATTTAAACAGGTGGGTGGATTTTTTAAAATT
This sequence comes from Choristoneura fumiferana, assembly GCF_025370935.1. Lineage (NCBI taxonomy): Eukaryota > Metazoa > Arthropoda > Insecta > Lepidoptera > Tortricidae > Choristoneura > Choristoneura fumiferana. Next base: position 11,161,894 of record NC_133500.1, read on the forward strand.
CATTATGGTAGTAGTATATCAAACTTTCAAGGAAAACTAGAACGGCTAAGTGCTTGAGAATTATTAGTAGTTTATGAGTAAATAGCCGTGGTGGCCTAGTGGTTGACCTATCGCCTCTCAAAGAAAAGAGAGAAACCAGGAGGTTCGGGGTTCAAACCCCGGCTCGCACCTCTGAGTTTTTCGAAATTCATGTGCGGAATACATTTGAAATTTACCACGAGCTTGCGGTGCGTGAAGGAAAACATCTGAGGAAACCTGCACAAACCTGCGAAGAAATTCAATGGTGCGTGTGAAGTTCCCAATCCGCACTGGGCCCGCGTGGGAACTATGGCCCAAGCCCTCTTGTTCTGAGAGGAGGCCGGTCTCCCAGCAGTGGGACGTATATAGGCTGGGATGATTATGAGTAAATAGCAGCCTAAGGTATAAAATATCTAAACTTGGAAGATTCCGTTTAAAATACGAAATCCTCAGAAAAATATTACTTCATTTTTTCGTAATGGCTACGGAACGTTTTTTTAAAAGGTGTTGCAATAAATAAATACTGAACAAAGAATATTAGTATTGCATTGTTTCAGCGGAAAAGCGATAATTGATATCTTCGCAAGCAAAGTCACAAGCAAAATCTAGTTTAATACAAAATAAAATCAATAATTGATATGAACGTTGCAAATCTTCAAAAACATACTTAATTGGGTATAATTTAAAAAAAA